>NW_021703772.1:83913799-84084699 GCF_005190385.1 Monodon monoceros | reverse complement strand
AGCACAGGCTCCGGACGCGCAGGCTCAGCGGCCATGGCTCACGGGCCCAGCTGCTCCACGGCATGTGGGAGCCTCCCGGACCGGGGCACGAACCCGTGTCCCCTGCATCGGCAGGCGGATTCTCAACCACTGCACCACCAGGAAAGACCCAAAACTGTTACTTTTAAGAATTTCTACATAGACACTTTGATGTTGTCACCGCCTGATTGTGTTGTTTGCTGAACAGTCTTTGTGATTAACTTCCCCAAACCTCAGTTTACTTATTTTTATAATGGGAAAAATAATAATGCCTTCCTGATATGGTGGCTTTGAGAGGTCCATGAAATTAAAACTCTTGACAGTGCCTGGCACAAAGAAAATGTCCAATTAATGTCAGCTCTTAATATTATTGGTAAAAAAAAAAGTCTAATAGCTAATAGTCTAATGCTGTAAAAGCATCTCGATATATAACAAAATATTTAGCACATGCGTGTTCGTGTTTGGGGGCTTCAGCCTTTTACTCCTTTATCTGTCATATTTAGGATTATATTTTCATATATTTCTCCAACATCCTTTTTTCTAAAGAGATTAAAAACCTCTCTTGATATTATAAGTACAAAAAAACAGGCAAACAAGATATAGAGATTTCTCCTTTAAATTTTAATATCACAGTGCTAGGCTCCAAAACTTAAGCTCTCTCAATCCTAGAATACTACAAACCTCCAATCACTATTAAATGACCAAGCTGAGGTGAGCATGAACATTATTCAGTCTGCAGTACTTCAGAGAATGGGACATTCATATTAATCACTAAAACTTAGAGTGTTAGGGTAAGTTTGCATTTCACTTTGAATAACATTCCCTCCCCGAAGCTTGTTATAATCCTTTGTCACACATCTGTCTGGAAAGGATTGTTCCCAAAGACCCAGAGCTGTACACATCAGTTTCAAAGACCTCTTCCCATCTCTCAAAGGAGTTCAGAATGTCTTAATACAAATAGGCTACCTGATGGCCCACCCTAAATCCCAGCATTCCCCAAGGAGCATAAAGATTATACTCTTTCCTAGGATACGTTTTTCATTTGCTATAATAATAAATTAAAACTCCAGAAAAGCAATGCCAGTGGTTTCTGTTGTCATTTTCTATAATATTAATCTACTTGTTGATGTAGCAGTTTTTAGCACAGAGAGACCTCATCCCAGAATTCTCATTAATATCAGCAACCCATACACATGAGTACCACATCCAACATTAAAAATTACCTTTGTCATTTTCTTGGTAAACAATAAGAGCAGATTTGATGAGAAAGACATCATCCATATGGTAATTTGATATCTTCAAAAATCAGGGTAGGCCATTTAAATTGCTAAGTTCAATAAAATGCCATTAAAGATCTCTTATTCCCTTTCTCCCCAACCAATTCTGAACCCAGGAAAGAGTTACCGAGAAAGCCTGAATAGTGTCTTGTTTAACTTTGAATCAGATATGGCTCCATTTATTTCTTCAAAAAATGGTAAGAATTAATTAACATTAATCTATAATCACATTGATGGAAAAATTAATGGAAATTTTAATAAAAATATAACCTTAACAGGATTTGAAGTTGTCCTTTAGAATATAAAGCCAACACTTTATCCACAAAGCAACTGGTCCTCTGCTACCAGCTGATGAAATTACAAAATTAACTTCGGGGTGATTCTTCTTTTGTTCTCTATGCATAAGAAAACGTTTTGAGAACTAAAAAGAAAAAGGCATTAAAAATGAAAGTAAATTTAGAATTGATCAAGCCTATTCATTATTCCCACCTCTTTAGAATATATATTTATTTACAGAATTAGGTTTCACCCAAACAAATCTTAGTCTCTTTCCTAAACTATCGGGGCTTTGGTTTGCATTTTTTACACTTATAGTTTCAGAGAAGACTTGATAATCTTAAATAAATAGGTCAAATTATTTTGGATTACTGAAGTCTTGAGGACTATTAAATGACAAGTAGGTACTTGGAACATTAAATATTTTTGTTTAAGGAATATTTGCATATATGCTGAAAATTAAGGCAATATCATAGTGACAATTACAATGTTAAACATGCGCTTCCTGAATATAAATAGTCACATTCATTTTCTCTATTTACTATAATATATACTATATAATATTTAGCAAACTAAATACATAGCAGTAAGTTACTAGGAACTTACAGATGAGTGAAAGTTTGATCTTTTTCAATATTTATTGAATGTTTATAAAATTAGATACTGCACGTTTTACAGAATACAATGCTGTGTATAATATAGACTGTTTTTGCCATTGTATTCATTTAGTGCTTATCAATATTCCATTGCCAATCCTGAATGTTAAAAGATATTTTTCCTGGCATTGTATCAGCCAGAAATCCTTATCAGAAGGCACTTCTTCATAGCTACAGGGTAATGACAACTTAGCTTTACAGTGATAACCATAAAGCAAACAAAATATCCTGAAATCCCTTTTAAATTATCATAGAAAGAAGTAATATGAGAAAACAATATTGTAATAAGTAGACTTTTCTTATATTGTAACAATTTGAAAATTGATAATTCATGTATATATAGTTACTCTCTACAAAGCAGAATTTTTGATTAACTAAAACAATGAATCCCTGACTACACCTAATGACAGAACTGACAGTCCTAGCATAACAATTAGACCCACTGGTGGACATTCACAGTGATGCAGATGCAGGGATTCTGACTTTTTCCTGTTTATTATTACAATTCAAATCATGATTATAATTAAAGATGTTGGTAAATAATCTTGCCTCTTTCTTTCTTTCACCTACCCAATTTCTTGGAAGCAGGCTCTTTATTCCAGAAGCATAAGGAGATGAGAAAAGTAACTGAAAATCCCACTGATTTTAGGAAGGAGCAGCTTTTGTCATGAAGTATTCCTCAGTCTAAATATCTTCTTAACACTGGGCAGGAATTAGCCCAGAGCTGCAGGTCTCCAGGAGCGTGTGGCCCAAGGGGGTCCTGTAGGAGCCAATTTCCCTCCTCAATGGACACTTGAGTCTTTCCTCTAAAAGATGCCCCCTTGTATTATTTGATTCAATATTTCCCATTTTATTTTTTTGCTGTCAGTATAAATTGTGTGAAATCATATTGCAGATGCAAAATACTTGCATACTATAGCCATGATTAGAAAGTAAAACAAATGAACAAACATAAATGAAGTACACTTTGAGAAAAAATTTATACCTTGTATCTAGAAACTAATAAAAATCTGATATTGACAAAGCCACACAATACAATTTAGTTGGTTAAAGAGTTTGTGTATGTTCAAGAGCTCCTTCCTTTATATCAGTGATTCTCAAGTGGGGAAATATTTTTGACTGTCACAATCCTCTGGGGGTTGAGTACTGGCTTCTGGCCAGTAGAGGACAATAGTACTGCTAAACATCCTGCAATGCACAGGAGAGTCCCCACAACAAAGAATGTTCCAGCACAAAAAGATCAATAGTGCTGAAGTTGAGAAACCCTTCTTTCTACCCAGTGAAATTTGGCTAGATCCCACCTAATATAATTTATCTTTAATTCTCTGTGTCATCTCTCTACTAGATCCAGATGAAGAAAAAAATATATAATACAATATATTTCTTCAAAATGCAAGCACTTATGCACTACTTATTTTGAATGTAATATTGCTGTGCCTAAGAGTACACAAAGATACCAGGAACAGTTGTTCAGTGTTCACCACTGTCAGCACTCTACCACAGATACCCCATCTGGTGCAGTCTGATATGGATAATAACGGTGGAGTGTTCTTGCTGTCTTGACTGTAGTCATTACTGTGATGTTATTTTGGGACTAAGTAGTGTTTGCCCATTGGACCATAAAAGTGTGTCATGTAAATACAGGTTTTAGAACACACAGTAGTCTGTCCATGTGTAGGAATATGCAGAAAAAAACTTCATAAAATGCTATTTAATAGTATTTGTTGGTCATGTGAAGTAATTCCTTTTCAAAGTTAAATCACTTGGAAAAAAAGGGGCTTCTCTTTTCAAGGACCCTGTAAGTAATTATACTGCATTATACATCATTCAGATGTCAATGCAAATTTTGTTTCTAAATGGAAGGAGTTTTGAATGACATGGTACCAAGCAAATGTCCAACATTAACCAAACCTTTTATTTATTTATTTACTCTCACCTGAATTGCTCTTTGAAATTGAATTGGGGGTAGAAGGTTAGTATTTATGTAGCCAGCAACCTCATATTTGACACTTTATCCTAGAATTAAATCCTAAACATCAAAATATCTCATAGAAAAGAAATTCCAAATGACAACCACCTTCAAAAAAATCCTTAACAGTTGAGACATATTTCTCAGTGGATATCATATTTATATTTACAGCAGAAAAATAAAATGGAAAATATAAAGGTCTAAAATGATATTTTGAATCATACATAAAAGTATATACCTAGAAGTATGTGATTATATTGTTGGAAGCTTGAAATCTATGCTTTGTTGACCTATTTTTTTCATTCCTATAATAGTGATGAGCATCTTCTTACTGAGATAAATTTATAATAATGACAGAGAGTAAAATTTATAGTTATGTAAAATAAAATTGTCCAAACTGGACAAAGTGACTTGATGATATATAGAACAATCAGAGTTATTAAAATGGTGGGTGGCCTAGAGACCTTCAGATGCTTCTCAAAAAAATTATCTTGACAGTTAGGATGAAAATCTTACAAAATTAAGTTTACATGCCTTCTAATATTCACAGGCATTTTAAAATTTAGAAACAACTCTAGAGAATATTGGAATTTTATTTTTCAAAAATAAAATAGCCAAATATTCACAGATGTTCATTAAACTTGGATTTTATTTAATTCCAATATTTGAAGAAATATATATGGAAGAGATATAGATAGATAGATAGACAGATAGATAAGCTTTTCTTTTTTACTTTTCCAGATTTCCCTCCATCATTTAAAAGATTGTTAAACCCACATTTGACTTCATTAAAAATATTTTGATCAAACCAGCAAATCAGATGCTTCAACATTATTACTCAATTCTCTTCTTTAGGTGTTTAATTGAAAGGAAAATGTCATATGAATATCAATTTACCTGAGTCATGACATATTTCTAGTTATATGAAATACTGACCAGTTTCATGAATGTCTATAACATGCATAAGTTTTAAATTCTCTGATGTTGTCACACAAGAAAAGATTGCTGGTAGGAATTTGACTCAAGACCTACTCAGTAATATGATATTGATAGTTTACCTGTCTCTGAATGGATCTTCTTTCATTAAAGAAAAATACCAACCAGTGAGAGCTGAGATTGTGGGTTCTAAATCAAGACTGACTCATTTAAATTCCAGTCTACAACTTACTGCCTGTGCATCTTCAGATAAGTTGTAACCACCTGTGATTGTTTCCTCATCTCTGAAATGGTGATAGTAAGAGCACCTGCCTCATAGGACTGTTATAAGGATTAAATGTTTTAATACATGTGAAGAGTTTAGAACAGTGCCTGGCATATAGCAGCACTATGTAAAAGTTAGCTACTTTTGGACTTCCCTGGTGGCGCAGTGGTTGAGCGTCCGCCTGCCGATGCAGGGGACACGGGTTCATGCCCCGGTCTGGGAGGATCCCACATGCCACGGAGTGGCTAGGCCCGTGAGCCATGGCCACTGAGCCTGTGCGTCTGGAGCCTGTGCTCCGCAACGGGAGAGGCCACAACAGTGAGAGGCCTGCATACCGCAAAAAAAAAAAAAGTTGGCTATTTTTGAAATATTATTAACCTCTTTTCTTCATTTAAAGAATAAATGTGTGATCCTTGAGTAGAGCTGTAAGTTTTTCATGGTGTGTTTATTATGTGTACCAGAATACGTGATTGCAAGCAACCTGGGGTTCAGACATGAACATTTTTCACTACACTAGTAAAAACACCAGCCTTTGCAAAGAGATGAAAAGAATTAACTTTAGTGTTAAAGTCCTAGTGAAAATTTCCAAAATATGCCTTAAGTAATATTCAGGGTTTTATTTCCCAAGATTTCTATATAATAGGAACATGTAATAATTAACACAAGAGCAAAGGTACATAAAGGAAAAAAAGCACATGAATTCCACTTTATGAAGTTCAATTCAAGGTATAAGGACATACATAAATATTAGACTCGTATGTGTTTGTTTTCTGTGTGATTTATCAAATATACTCTCTTTTCCACTAATGTCCTTACCTAATAGTGCTTTCCTAGAAAATAGGTGAGTCAACTGGCCCAATTGTAAAATTATTTGAACAATACTGAATATCCCAATTTTATCTGATATGCATGGGGTAAGACCTAATAGAAGCACTTTCATAAGAGCTGAGGTCATTTTAAGATTTACATTAATGTTAAGCTGCTTTATCTCTAGGTAGCAAATAGTATAATAGTCAGAAGTTAACAGACCCATCTTTTTTTTTTTAACATCTTTATTGGAGTATAATTGCTTTACAATGGTGTATTAGTTTCTGCTTTATAACAACGTGAATCAGTTATACATATACATGTTCCCGTATCTCTTCCCTCTTGCGTCTCCCTCCCTCCCATCCTCCCTATCCCACGCCTCTAGGTGGTCACAAAGTACCAAGGTGATCTCCCTGTGCTATGCGCTGCTTCCCACTAGCTATCTATTTTACGTTTGGTAGTGTATATATGTAACAGACTCATCTTTAACATGACCTAATAATCTGGTCTCCTGCAGCCTCAGCAACCTAATCTTATGCTCCTTCTTCCTTTACTCACTAATCTCCAGCCACACGGGCCACTTTCCAGTTTCTCAAATGAGCTAATTCCTTTTTTTCCACAGGGATTTAAAACAAATGCTGTTCCAACTACCTAGAATATTCTTCCTTCTTTTTTTCACCTACTCAACTTGTCTCTATTGGGACAAAATTTGAACTGTCATATCTCTCAACCTCTAAAACAGATTTTCTTCTCATCTTATATCTTCATGTACTTTTTGTATGTAGCATTAATCCAATATTGTGGTTTATTACTTCTTTCAAGTCTTCTTCCTCTGTAGACCACAACTTCCCTGAGGACTTGGGCCTTGCTGTGTGTTCATTTCTGCACCCAAGTAAAATAACATTGATGCCGTCACCTCAACAAAGTATGGATTGACATCCAAGTCTTCTAACTTTTGACTAATTTCAAATGGTCTGCTTGACAATTCCACTCAACATGGCCCAGAAAGGCGTCTTGACCTGCTCCCATCCCGCCTAGATTCTCCACTAGTGTCCTCATCTCTTAAAAGTATAATTTTATCCACCTACTGGCCAAGCCAGAAACCTGGAAGTCACCTAGATATTTCTCTTTTCCTCACTCCCCAATTCCAAGCCATCACTAAGTCCTGTCATCCTTATGCACTAAATGTATGTAAATATGTCCACATCTCTTCTCCACAATTGCCACATGTATCATTCAGGGTCCTGCCAGGAAAGTGTGATCTGCTCAAAGTGGATAATGTAAAAAAAATTTAGTAAAATCATATTTAAAAGACATTTAAAAGGTATGATAAGGTTTGAGGAAACCAACCAGAAATGTTTTAAGACACCATGGCTGGGAGCAACAGGAAGCTGTCAACAGTGTAGGCTGAAGAGACAAGGGGAAGAAACAGTTACCAGAAACTAGAGAGGATAGCTCCGTGATGAGTGCTGTCTGAGGTAATCTGTGGCCTTTGACAGAAGAGTAGGAGAAGTCACGACAAGGAAGGAGCAGGGGTAATAAACACCCAACCTCGTTCTTGAGGTCATCTTCGTCTTAGGCAGGCATCTCCCATTAGCTAAACCAAAGTGGAATTTAGAAGACAAAAGAACCCCTTGATGTCATTTATGATTATCAGCATTTGGGGGGCCGTAGGACATGAACAGAACAAACAAAATAGTCCACACCCCATTTTTCTCCTAGCCTCTGTCATTTCTTACCTGAGCTATTGCAATGGTCTACTAACTTGTTTACCTGCTTTCTCTCTCATCACCCTTATCCTCAATTCATTTTCTACACAGCTCATAGTTCTTTTCTTGCAATGAAACCTGTGTCAAGTTTTTTCTTCTTAAAATATCTCTATTAGTATGTATTTCTTTACACTCCCAGATTCCTTGTTTTAAAATTATGAAACATTTATTATAAAGGTTAACTTTCTTTACTTTTTTCCCTCCTAGACTGAGTTCTGAGAAGGCAGGCATCACCCATTTTCATCTCTCAGTCTCTTATCAATATGACTAGAACATGTACTAAATAAATGTTGGATGAATTAATGGATTTCAGAAGGTAGACCTGTATTATTTAAAGCTTCCCAGGTGATTCTAATGTTCTAGATTTTTAAAAAAATGCTTATTGAAATAACCAATCTTCTAATGATCTAGATTATAAAGAGAATAATTAGTAAAATTAATTCTTACCTATTTAATTCAGTTATTACATGTTAATTAAGAACTCAAAATGTGTTCATGGAATGTGTTCCTTTGCTAAAGGCTGCCTAAGTCTTTTTTTTTTTTCTGGTCTTTTTTTTTTTTTTCTTTTAGATATCAAGTTTAACCTTGATTAGACCAACCAAGTATTTCTCTCTTTTAGAGCTCAGACATGAATGACTTTATGGATTCACATCTAATCTTGCATTTGAGGAGAGGAAATATTTCCCAAGGAAGTGCTTTAATTCCTTCTCATTATCTGATACTATAGAAGAATAAATTCTTTTCTACAATTTAAACATTTAATATTTTTGTATATTTAAGAACTGCCACAGGAATGAGGTCATTTCACTGAGTATTTTAATGTCAATTTGCTTTTTCCTTGGATCAGAGGCCCTGGAGGTTCAACATACCTGGCTATGATCTTTTTTCATTTCATTTCTGATAAATTTTCTGTTAATATCTTGTTTTCATCTCATGTGAAATCCCAATTTTTTTAATGTGTATTTAGATGTTTATATACATTTGATATGCAGCTGCCTGTTCTAGTGCTGAAGCATTTCCATTTCTCGACACATTCTCCAACACCAATTTTGCCAAAGAATGCTCATATTTCAAAATCTACTATTTTAATAGATAAATAATAATAAGTTAGTTAACTACTCTATCATTTGGGGACATGAATAAGTCTCATGATTTCTAAGTACTTTTGATGAAATTATTTCAATAAACTTGTGTGATAATTAAGGAATATGTTATATGCATGGACATATACATGTCTGTAAAGATACTTTTGTGTAAGCATAGATTGAGATAAATAATGGCTATACATTTTATTTTATTCCTTAAAACATGAAATATAAGTAGAATCCCTAATTTAAAATGAAATATAAGTTGAATCCCTAATTTACTGAAAATAATTGTGTAAAAAGAAATTTGTTAAATAAATTATCTTCTGCATATAACTTTGAAAGGAACGTTAGCTGTAACTCTACTCTCCAGTATTTCCATTAGCTGACTGCCCTCCCCTGTGTGTGTATGTATTAACATCTATCCTAGGTTGTAATCAAATATTTGTTTTATTAATTACTCTTAGAAAAGTTAGAGGTTGCAATCCTCAAGGTGCATATGAAGCTGTAGTGGCATGTCTTCATTAATTTATAAAACTTGGGTTATTTCTCTATTAGGGTCCCCAGTAGGTGACTTCTATACTTAAACTGAGACCACTAAGATTTCCAGAAACATTTTGATCCCAAATCCTGATTCTGAATGATTTAATTCCTACCTCCTCTTAAATGCAGCCAACATTAATATCTTCTGTTTCTGTCCCCATTTATTCTACTATATCTTTAAGGGTTAGATAATTTGGTTTATTCTATAGTCCCCTAATTGAATTGAAGCCTATCCCTCTTTTTCAACATGATTGTATTTTCCACAAAGGCAAGACAATGTTTATGTCTCTTACATCTCTCACAATTTGTAGCACAGTTCTGGACATGAATAAATATTCAATAATTACACAATTATTTATTCCATTTATTTATGCAGTCCCAACCGATTATTAACAAATATTATATAGTTCATTTAACAGTGCTAGAGGTGATAAACTAAAAGCAAATTTTAAGGGAAAAAAATTAAGAATTATTTATTTAGAAGATCTATTTTGCCAGGTCTTTACTTGGTATTAAATGTGATCAATATACCCTGACTGAAAACAGGAGTAGTGAGATTACTATTACTCCGTTAGTTATTCCTGTAGTCAACTTCCTGACTTCAAAAGTGAAAGGAAGTAGAATCCTGAAGCCAGGTACTGCAGGGAATTTTGGAATAGAAGACAGTCACTCCATCCTGCCCTACCCACTTGGGCTGCACAGGTAAGGATGAGTGAGGAGGGCGGCAGCTTCCAGGTAAGACACAGAAACTCCAAACTGTGAGTTTTATTTTTACTTGTGTTACCACAGACCTGATTAAAATTTTATATTTATAAACAAATATTTATCGAGTATTGTTAAATTAAGGCACTGAGTTAAAATTATACGGGGTATAATATTATTTTTCTCAATTTTAGATCCTTTTGACCCTACAGATATTTGAAGGAAGGACTGTTTTTATCCTTAACCTGATCTTGATAAAGAATAAGTAGTGGGGCTTACCTGGTGGCGCAGTGGTTGAGAGTCCGCCTGCCGATGCAGGGAACACGGGTTCGTGCCCCAGTCCGGGAAGATCCCACATGCCGTGGAGCGGCTGGGCCCGTGAGCCATGGCTGCTGGGCCTGCGCGTCTGGAGCCTGTGCTCCGCAACGGGAGAGGCCACAACAGTGAGAGGCCTGCGTACCGAAAAAAAAAAAAAAAAAGAATAAGTAGTGGCATATCTATCTACATGGCCTTTTATCTGCAAAATCTGCACCACAGTCTTAGGTAATCCACTGTGTCTTAAAATAAATCTAAGTATTAAGTCCTGGGGAAAAACAACATTTAGGAAAAAATGCTACAATATAGCGGCTAACATTAATAATTATTAATACTCGCTTATCTACAAGTGCTAAAAGGAAAAGGTTTTCCAACCATTATAAGATGTTACAGTGTTAATCTACATTTCAATAAAATATTTAAAGGCAATACTAGAACTGTCAAGGACCTGCTCTGAAGCTTGAGAGAAACCTATGAAAGAAAATGCTGACAGTTTCATTTTATGTGACATGAAAGCATTATTTTATCAAGAAAATGTTATTAGATCCTCAGACATTTGAGCATTTCCCATTGCAGATTCTCAGAAAGTTCCATAGATACTCTATAGTATGTGGTGCTGGAATATTACCTATGAAAAATATCCTGAGATATAAAATTAAGGAAGTGATCTGAATAATCAAGTTTCCCTATATTTCACTTGCTTCTATCAGAAGATTACAGCAAAGTCTGAAGTTTTGAATAAGGGGCACTAATATTTAAAAATCCAAAGTGTAGTGAAGGAATTTGGAAGGAGGGAATCTAAAAGTATATGCTCAGTTATGTTTAGATGTTTGTTAAAGATTTGCAGACTGGGAGAGTCACATCTTAAGCAACCTTTGAATTTTACTATATAAAGTTGGTAGGGCAACACATTCCTGATCCTGATGCACTCTTAAAAATGAGAAAAGCTTTCCCAAGCCAGCAAATAATTTGTGTTACCCAGATAGCCTGGATTTCTACAAATTTAGGCATAGATAAGTCAAGATAACCTTTGACTTCACCTTATTATTTTGGACTCCTCCTTTTCTCCTATTCTATTGCATATTACAGTGTTTCCTAAGGTGTAGCAAGCTTATCATTGATAGTTGAGAAGATGAGTTGGGGGAATGCATGAAAAGATTTTATTATTTAAAAATAGAAATAGCTAACATTTACTTTAACATGCATTATATGAAAAAGAGTGTGTTAAAAATCTTAGATATCATTGTTTGGGAATAAAGGCAATATATAGGTAATATAAATATTTAAGATTTTGAAAAAGAGTTGATTTAAAGGAAACTATCAGGTAAACACTAGTATAGGTGGTACATAACTGTGGCAAAAACAAAGGTGGGACAGAAATGTCTAAAACTGGGAAGACACTGTCCATGGTACTCATCCTTCTCAAAGACATGTGATCTCATTGTGAACCCAAATAAATGGATCATCCTTTGAAACGTTCTAGTATTTCCATAAGGATATCTTCAACCACCTCCAATGACTCTGTATTACAAACCAAGAGTTCTGCCACATTATTAAGTCTGATGTCAACTGCTATGTGATAGGAAGTGATGCTAGTGAAATATTTTGTCTTTCATCCTCTTCATCACTGAAAACTGTTACTTTTCCCTTCTGTGCTATGTAGCTCTTCTTTTCCATCATGGTCTTTCTTTCATTTTTAACCATTAATTAATCAAAAGTGCAAGGACAAGGAATTTTATTTATTTATTTTAACAAATCCATTTCTCTAACTTTTAAATTCTTCACATTACAGAATTGAACTGAAATTTATTAACATTCACTCTTAAATTCCTTATCTACAAACAGAAATAAAGTTCATAAACCCCAATCCCAAAATAAGACTAAAAGCAGCAAAAAGCTTATGAAACTAAATATGGATCCCAGCATTAAAACCTGAACAGAGAATGTAATTTTTAAATTCTTAATGGATGATAAAGTTGTATAAAAACTGAAAACTTACAAATTATTTAACACCTGGAATCACTGACCAGAAATTACACAGTTGGATCTTGAGCAATCAAACAGCAGAAGAGAGTCATGAGGACACCTACACTGTTCTACTTGCACCCCATGCCATTCTCAGAGGAGAGCCTGACATTGATTAAATATTGGGTTAGACTAATACTGGCAGCAGAACCTGATAGTAACCTGCCTACCAGAAGAGGCTTCCACTGGATTGGCAATTTTGATCTTGGCTCTGGACATCTGGTGGATCTCATGTTGGTGCATTGGTGTATGATTATGAAGCCAAATTAAGTTATTTGGAATGGTGAGTTCATGGGTGGTTTGAGTAGATGCACCCAGACTTACCCAATAACATGTGTTCTTGAATCAAGTAGGCATCCAGAGGTGTATCTCACTCCCATATCCTTCGACAACTTTCTATGTACATTCTAACTCCTACTAATAGCTAACATACAGATTAATCTTCAAAAAAATACTCTTCTGCTAAGCTCATTAAATACACTTGTTGACAGTACTTGCTATATTCCAGGCCCTCTGCTAAATGCACAGATTATCTCATTTACATCATCACCTTACCAAGCCTACTAAATACAAATGAGGAAACTGAGACAATAAAAGGTCAAAGGTCAAGTGGTCACCGTGAGAGACGCTTGATCTGGTTTCAAAACCCATAGCTTTTGCCATTGCATGCAATTTTTTTGATATACAAATCTGATATCAAGACTTATGTTGGCTTTTTTATATTTCTCTTCAGCATATGACATCAACCACTCTCTCGATTTTAAATGCTTGTTTCACTTGATCTTCTGATGCTCACCTCATCAAATTCCTTTATACTTTTCTCAAAATTACATTCTCCTAACACGCCAAGACACATTTTAATCAAACTATCAACAATTAAATACAAAGAAAAAATATTAAAATCAGCAAGGGAAAAGCAACAAATAACACACAAGGGAATCCCCATAAGGTAAACAGCTGATATTTCAGCAGAAACTCTGCAAGCCAGAAGGGAGTGGCAGTGATATTTAAAGTGATAAAAGGGGGAAACCTAAAACCAAGATTACTCTACCTAGCAAGGATCTCATTCAGATTTGACGGAGAAATTAAAACCTTTACAGACAAGCAAAAGCTAAGACAATTCAGCACCACCAAACCAGCTATACAACAAATGCTAAAGGAACTTCTCTAGGCAGGAAACACAAGAGAAGGAAAAGACCTACAAAATCAAACCCAAAACATGTAAGAAGATGGTAATAGGAACATACATATTGAAAATTACCTTAAATGTAAATGGATTAAATGCTCCAACCAAAAGACATAGACTGGCTGAATGAATACAAAAACAAGACCCATATATATGCTGTCTACAAGAGACCCACTTCAGACCTGGGGACACATACAGACTGAAAGTGAGGGGATGGAGAAAGATATTCCATGCAAATGGAAATCGAAAGAAAGCTGGAGTAGCAATTCTCATATCAGACAAAATAGACCTTAAAATAAAGACTATTACAAGAGACAAAGAGGACACTACATAATGATCAGGGATCAATCCAAGAAGAAGATATAACAATTGTAAATATTTATGCACCCAACATAGGAGCACCTCAGTACAGAAGGCAAATTCTAACAGCCATAAAAGGGGAAATCGACAATACCACAATAATAGTGTTGGGGACTTTAACACCCCACTTTCACCAATGGATAGATCATCCAAAATGAAAATAAATATGGAAGCACAAGCTTTAAATGATACATTAAACAAGATGGACTTAATTGATATTTATAGGACATTCCATCCAAAAACAGATTACACTTTCTTCTCAAGTGCTCATGGAACATTCACTGGGATAGATCATATCTTGGGTCACAAATCAAGCCTTGGCAAATTTAAGTCAATTGAAATCATATCAAGTATCTTTTCCGACCACAACGCTATGAGACTAGATATCAATTACAGAAAAATATCTGTAAAAACTACAAACACATGGAGGCTAAACAATATACTACTAAATAACCAAGTGATCACTGAAGAAATCAAAGAGGAAATCAAAAAAATACCTAGAAACAAATGGCAATGAAACATGACAACCCAAAATCTATGGGATGTAGCAAAAGCAGTTCTAAGAGGGAAGTTTATAGCAATACAATCCTACCTCAGGAAACAAGAAACATCTCAAATAAACAACCTAACCTTGCACCTAAAGCAATTAGAGAAAGAAGAATTAAAAAAACCCCAAAGTTAGCAGAAGGGAAGAAATCATAAAGATCAGACCAGAAAAAAATGAAAAAGAAATGAAGGAAATGATAGCAGAGATCAATAAAATTAAAAGCTGGTTCATTGAGAAGATAAGCAAAATTGATAAACCATTAGCCAAACTCATCAAGAAAAAAAGGGATAAGAATCAACTCAACAGAATTAGAAATAAAAAAGAAGTAACAACTGACACTGCAGAAATATGAAGGATCATGAGAAATTACTACAAGCAACTATATGCCAATAAAATGGACAACCTGGAAGAAATGGACAAATTCTTAGAAAAATGCAACCTTCCAAGACTGAACTAGGAAGAAATAGAAAATATAAACAGACCAATCACAAGCACTGAAACTGAAACTGTGATTAAAAATCTTCCAACAAACAAAAGCCTAGGACCAGAAGGATTCACAGGTAAATTCTATCAAACATTTAGAGGAGAGCTAACACCTATCCTTCTCAAACGTTTCCAAGACACAGCAGAGGGACAAACACTCCCAAACTTATTCTGCAAGGCCACCATCACCCTGATACCAAAACCAGACAAAGATGTCACAAATAAAGAAAACTACAGGCCAATATCTCTGATGAACATAGATGCAAAAACTGTCAACAAAATACTAGCAAACAGAATCCAACAGCACATTAAAAGGATCATACACCATGATCAGGTGGGGTTTATCCCAGGAATGCAAGAATCCTTCAATATACACAAATCAATCAATGTGATACACCATATTAACAAATTGAAGGATAAAAACCATATGATAATCTCAATAGATGCAGAAAAGCTTTTGACAAAATTCAACACCCATTTATGATAAAAACCCTCCAGAAAGTAGGCATAGAGGGAGCTTACCTCAACATAATAAAGGCCATATATGACAAACCCACAGCCAACATCGTTCTCAATGGTGAAATACTGAAACCATTTCCTCTAAGATCAGGAACAAGACAAGGTTGCCCACTCTCACCACTATTATTCAGTATAGCTTTGGAAGTTTTAGCCACAGCAATCAGAGAAGAAAAAGAAAAGGAATCCAAGTTGGAAAAGAAGAAGTAAAGCTGTCACTGTTTGCAGATGACACGATACTATTCATAGAGAATCCTAAAGATGTTACCAGAAAACTAGTGGAGCTAATCAATGAATTTGGTAAAGTAGCAGGATACAAAATTAATGCACAGAAATCTCTTGCATTCCCATGCACTAATGATGAAAAATCTGAAAGAGAAATTAAGGAAACACTCCCATTTACTATTGCAACAAAAAGAATATAATACCTAGGAATAAACATACCTAAGGAGACAAAAGACCTATATGCCAAAAACTATGACACTGATGAAAGAAATTAAAGACGATACAAACAGATGGAGAGATATATCATGTTCTTGGTTTGGAAGAATCAATATTGTGAAAATGACTATACTACCCAAAGCAATCTACAGATTCTGTGCAATCCCTATCAAATTACCAGTAGCATTTTTCACAGAACTACAACAAATGATTTCAAAGTTTGTATGGAAACACAAAAGACCCTGAATAGCCAAAGCAAACTTGAGAAAGAAAAACGGAGCTGGAGGCATCAGGCTCCCTGACTTCAGACTATACTACAAAGCTACAGTAAACAAGATAGTATGGTACTATCACAAAAACAGAAATATAGATCAATGGAACAGGATAGAAAGCCCAGAGATAAACCCACGCACATATTGGTCACCTTATCTTTGATATTGGAGGCAAGAATATACAATGGACAAAAGACAGCCTCTTCAGTAAGTGGTGCTTGGAAAACTGGACAGCTACATGTAAAAGAATGAAATTAGAACACTCCCTACCACCATATACAAAAATAAACTCCAAATGGATTAAAGACCTAAATGTAAGACCGGACACTGTAAAAGTCTTAGAGGAAAACATAAGCAAAACACTCTATGACATAAATCACAGCAAGATCCTTTTTGACCCACCTCCTAGAGAAGTGGAAATAAAAAACAAAAATAAACAAATGGGACCTAATGAAACTTAAAAGCTTTTGCACAGCAAAGGAAACCATAAAAAGATGAAAGGACAACCCTCAGAATGGGAGAAAATATTTGCCAGTGAAGCAGCTATCAAAGGATTTATCTCCAGAATATACAAGCAGCTCATGCAGCTCAATATCAAAAAAACAAACAAACGACCCAATCCAAAAATGGGCAGAATATCTAAATAGACATTTCGCCAAAGAAGATATACAGATTTCCAACACAAGAAAGGATGCTCAACATCACTAATCATTAGAGAAATGCAAATCAAAACTACAATGAGGTATCACCTCACACCCGTCAGAATGGCCATCATCAAAAATCTGCAAACAATAAATGCTGGAGAGGGTGTAGAGAAAAGGGAACCCTCTTGCACTGTTGGTGGGAATGTAAATTAATACAGCCACTATGGAGAACAGTATGGAGGTTCCTTGAAAAACTGAAAATAGAACTACCATACGACCCAGCAATCCCACTACTGGGTATATACCCTGAGAAAACCAGGGGGTATGGTTTTAATTCAAAAAGAGGCATGTACCACAATGTTCATTGCAGCACTATTTACAATAGCCAGGACATGGAAGTAACCTAAGTGTCCATGGACAGATAAATGGATAAAGAAAGTGTGGCATATATATACAATGGAATATTACTCATCCATAAAAAGAAGCAAAATTGAACTATTTGTAGTGAGGTGGATGGAGCTAGAGTCTGTCATATAGAGTGAAGTAAGTCAGAAAGAGAAAAGCAAATACCATATGCTAACACATATATATGGAATCTAGGGGAAAAAATGGTTCTGATGAACCTAGGGGCAGGACAGGAATAAAGACTCAGACATAGAGAATGGACTTGAGGACATGGGGAGGGGGAAGGGTAAGCTGGGATGAAGTGAGAGAGTAGCATTGACATATATACGCTATCAAGTGTAAAATAGATAGCTAGTGGGAAGCAGCCTCAGAGCAGAGGGAAATCAGCTCAGTGCTTTGTGACCACCTAGGGGGTGGGATAGGGAGGGTAGGAGGGTGATACAAGAGGGAGGGGATATGGGGATATATGTATACATATAGCTGACTCACTTTGTTATACAGCAGAAACTAACACAACATTGTAAAGCAATTATACTCCAATAAAGATGTAAAAGAATTACATTCTCCTTTGCTAATTCATCTGCTTCTCACTGCTTTTTTGAATAAGCCTAGCAGAAGATAGAATAATTGACCTATCTCTATGCTCTATTTATATATTCATTTTTAGCATGTATTGAATATCAACTCAACATTTTGGACAATAGAATGAAAATATCAAAATACAGATATTACCCTTGGCAGAGAATTCTCTACTAGCTTGGGATACAAGATCACATTTTGTTTTGTTTTTAAATTAGTAACTTAAGTTAATGTATGTTTAGTAAGCACTACAGTTATTGCTTTTCTTGTTATTTGTCCTTCCAAATACCAAGAGGGAGAGAGAGAGGAGATGAAAGGAAAACTAAGATCGTTCTTTCTATTGTTGCTTCAAAATCCCTGTTAGATTTGAAACCACAATGGTAGTGGTACTATCACACTAACCCAATTCCCTCCTCAAATGACACCAATGAATGCTACTAGAGGTAAAATTAAAATTAATATTAGTTTATGCTCAGAAGTTTAGTTACTCTTCCATAAGCATAAACCTTAAGGTCTCAAGGCCTTCTGCATCATCCCCGATGTGGAACATCATATTCTGGTTTTTGAGCCCAGATAAGCTAGATATAAGCTTCCTCATGATTATTTCTTCTCTAAGGGCTTATTGTGGTAATTTTTCTGGGAGAGCATAATCTAGTAAGTAATATTTGAGTCAATCAGAAGTTCAACAATCATTGGTTCTCAAAAAGGAATGTCTTAAGGTCTTTCTCATTGCCTCTCAAGAGGCTCAGGGACCACTATGCAAATATAACAAATTTGTTTTCGAATAACACAGAGGATTGGTAGAGGCAAGAAATGCCAGACACAAAAGATCCTATTACCTACTCCTCTGGGGAAATGGAAGTCATTTAAACATTGAGGGAATAATTGAGAAATAGCTGTTCCAATAAGATGAACTGTAGTTGCTTAGTGTCTCTTGGCATTGTCTCTTGAAAAGAAAATTTAGTCCCTTTCACTAGATATTCTAATAGAATTTCCCTATTAAGTAAGGAAGTCTTGTATAGTAGAGGGAAGCGTTGTTATTTCATCTTCTTGCCCCAGATATTTTTCTCTGTTGTCATAATAGAGATTACTTTGATTAGGAAACATTTTGGTTAGGAAACATTTCATAGACACTATTATGAACCAGGGAAAGAAGTAATAGGTAAACTGCTCAGTTTGTGAAGTTACAGTGAATCAGGGGATTGAAGGTAGAGAGTAAAAGAAGAGTTTTAGAGTGAAGAGAGCAAGCCGTGAAACTTGCTGGAAGACCAGAGCCTGTAGTGAAATACTGCCTGTTGTTGAAAGTTTCTAGGCATGGAAGGAGCTGAGTACATTTATGAAATGGGATGCCTATTCAAACTTAACTGGTTTGAAATTCTCTCACATAAACTCCCACTGCAAGCCCTCGTCCTGAAGAAAAAGGCTCCTAACTCAACATCTCATGCCAGGGAAATTTGGGGGAATGATTCATTTTGGGTTCTCTGCAAAAGCAGATCTTACAAGGACAAACACTGTGTCCAGGTAGTTTGTTTATTTAAGATGTGATTCCAAGAAGTGGAAGTGAAGGAGCAGGAAAACACAGAGTAAGGGTCCATTATCAAGATCCTTATTGTAGACCTTCGTTCCTTCGTGGTCTCATATCTTCAGGCTAGTGGGAAGCAGGGGGATATCTCTGAAAGACAGGAGTCTGAACACTGATCTATTTCCCAGGATCTGTTCCTCTTTGCATTGGTTGAGAGTCATTTCTAGACGTGTTAATTCTTCTTTATTTATGAACTACATTTGTGTTTGGGTTAGTGAAGCCCTCACATCATCAAAGATCTTGTGACAAAGAACAGAGGCTCATAGTAGGTACCTGGGGTGGGACAATGGCAGCTTCTGGTGAGGCCAAATAGTCCACCTGTGAGGTAGGTGCTATTATCCCCATTTTTCAGATATGGAAATTAAAGCACAATGAGGTTAAATAACCACCTAGATTTCCTAGGTAATAAGTGGTAGAGCTGGAATTCAGACCCAAGAATCAGGGTGCAGTGCAACCTCTAGTGCACAGCACATTATACCTCTTGGGACAAGACACAAGATTCTTAGAAATTAAGATCCAAGGTCCTGTCTACAGTGTTAGTTTATCATATTGCAACCAAACTTTTAAAAAAATCCTTAATAATTTTTGTTTCATAATCATATTAACATTTAAAATGATCTAATATGCCTCATCAAATATACATGCAAAACACACTTTAGATTGTGTTCATTTTTTAAAATTTTAGAAATACAAAAATTAGGTCAAGCACCTTTGTTAATTAACTCTATTTCATTAAAATCATGACTTCTGGTTTAAAATGCTTTCACTCTAGTGTGTTAAATTTATGTGGATGGTCCGTAAACAGTCCCTAATTAGTCACATGTGTATTCAGATGTGGGCTCACGTGTTATAAACTAACACTGAAATGTATAAGGAGCTGTCAGTCAGATCAAAAGTCAACTGAAAATCATCCCGTTTGCAAAGCTGAGAGCCTGTCACAGTTAGTTAGTCATAAATGTTTAAAACAGCAACCAAACTTTTATTCTAATTGAGTATGAGTTGAAAGGCTACCCACTTTGATGTCTTTGCTTTTATCATTTGTATATAGCTAAAAAACTACTATTATGCCTTTTTTTATTTTTTTTAAATCCCCCCTTTGGAGTGGTAGACATTACTTGGTTCTGAAAATATACAGGTAGATCAATCTATAATTGCAGGGGTTTTGTGCAGTTTCCAGTTATGCCTATAATCTTCCACGTGCAAATGTTCAAAAGTAAAATTCTTCCCTCTTTTCTCTATTTGATCTCTTTCTCCACATATTTGAGATTCAAGACATAAGGAACACATCTTTGCAGTATTATTTAGGGGGGAGTTCTTTTAAAGTGTAATAGTCCTCTTACCCCATTTTTTTCAGCTTTTAGTAGAGATAAATCAAACAACAAATTTTAAATAATGTAACACATTTTAACACTAAAATTCAGTGATATTAATGGCTCCATTTTAGAGATTTAGGTATTAAGACTAGGAAGTGAAATGACTATCAAGGACCTAGAGCAATCCATTTGGCAATATGGCAGAAATCTCAATCCTGTACCATCCTAGTACCTATTAAAGAACAAAAGTGAAGAAACAGAGACAGTTAAAAAAAAAAAAAAGTATGAAAAAGTACACCTGTTACAGCTGCTTGAGGGCATTTTTCTGTTTTGTTTTGTTTTTTTCAGGAAATATCCATAAAAAGGGAATCTAGGCTAGATGAAGATTATCTCAAGAGAAAAAATACTGTGAACCAGTAAAACGATAACTTGTCATGACAATTAGGCATATGGATAAAGATTCAACAAAAACCATAAGGTTGAAAGTGCTAAATAATAATTTAGGAACA
The DNA here is from genome assembly GCF_005190385.1 of Monodon monoceros. Taxonomy (NCBI): domain Eukaryota; kingdom Metazoa; phylum Chordata; class Mammalia; order Artiodactyla; family Monodontidae; genus Monodon; species Monodon monoceros. Next base: position 84,063,219 of record NW_021703772.1, on the reverse strand, counting down.
TTGCCCACCAAGGTTTCTCTGTGATGTAAGTCCTCACATGAAAGTATTTGTTAAAAACTTTCATACTAAGACTATATACGTTGTAATAAACAAAGCACACAGAGAAAATGACAGATGATTCCTGAAAAGAACTGGTAACTGTAGCTAAAATGGTACCCAAAAGAAACTGTATATTTAGGCCTTAAATGGTAGGCAGATTTGGTTCCACAGTCTTGTCGTATTTGGAATTTAACTGAGAAGAATATAAAATAGTGAAGTAATGTTGAAGCAAAGATAGGAAAAAAACAATAATAAAGTTATTTATGGATTCTGTATTATGAGACTATGATATTTATAAAATGTCAACCTCTAATCTCCTCCATCTATAAAATGATACACTATGACCTAAGGGTGGGTTGGTGTGAGATGTGAGGGTGATCATATTACCCTACTTCTCAGCAACTTCCAAAGGTGTTTGCATTACCCAAGCCAGGTAAATCAATTCCCTTACTAGAATGTTTAATTTTAGTAAAACTGGGGGGAAAAGACTCTCTTGTATCTTTCATCACCAAAGTACAAGGATATATGTAGGACCATAAGTACTTATTTTCTACACAAGTTGGTGAAAACAGATGAAGCAATAAAATAACAAGATTGAAAAATGAGAAAGATTGAGGAAGAGAAAAATATTGAGAGAGAAGTAGTTTTAGCAGCATTGAGTCTCTGGTTCCTGTGTCTGAGGTTCTTAGGTTTTCCTCTGGTTCCCCTAGCTTTTCCTTTGATTCAGTGAGCTACCCCAATATAAAAAAAAAAAAAAAAAATTCTCGGGACTTCCCTGGCGGTCCAGCGGTTAAGACTGACTCCGCGCTTCCACTTCAGGGTGTGCGGATTCCATCCCTAGTCTGGAATGAAGATTCTGCATGCCGTATGGTGTGGCCAGAAAATAAATAAATAAAAAGAATTTCTATTTGGCTTAAACTGGTCTGGCGTGAGTTGAGTTTCTGTCACTTAAACCGAAAGAATTTTGGACCAAGAGAAAGCATGACCTGAATTGATCATTTTGTGACTCAACAGCATGAAACTTTCTGTTTCACATTGAAGAGTTAGAGGTTAATAGTAAAATGTGCATAGAATTACACCATGAAACAAGTCAATTCCAAATGCTTACATTCTAGCCTACTTATTTTAGCTCACATGTTCCACTGAAACATTTCGTGAAACGTAAAGAATTTGAGAAATCGGGGACTAGAAATGTGAACTAGGAACGTTATTTTGACATGCCCCCTTTATTGTTAGCTTTATTAGAGAGAAATTTTGACTCATATACCATATAAATATGTAAGTATTGTCTTCTAAAATGAAATTAGTTTTATACTAAATAATTATTGAAAAAAGTTATCATGGCCTATGAGTAGTTAACTCTGGAGATTGAATATAATGCTTAAGACAAGACCAAGGCAATGTGTTCAGTTTTATTTTACCTCTGTCTCACTTTTCTCCTATGTAAGAGGGGCTCTATAAAAATTATATATGGTAATGTATGTGACTCTTAATGCATCATAATACCCCATTAAATGTTATTTTCTCTTCTTTATTCTAATACGTTATACTGGAGTACTCCCTATTGGAATATGTTAGTTGGTTAGAGAGCAAGAAGAGATTGCTGAACTACAAAAGATATTGCCATACTCTGCTTCTGAATGTTTTATATTCTGAAGTTCTTCGTGGTAATTTGCTAATAAAAAATGGGTTCCACTACTAAAACTATGTTTGAGAACCTCTGATTCTGGTCTGAACTTTCTTCACCTGTGAGACCCCAACTCTCACCGAAACTATCTGTCATGATAGAGACAGATTCTCCTAACCTCACACTTAAGCCACATTCTTTTTATTAACTAAAGTACAGCATAGAATTCAATCTTAAGTGTCCTTCCTTGATCTTTCAACTGGCATATTTAATATAGAGAAAAACTAACTCCCAAGAGGCACCCAAGTGTATTCCAAGGACAATGAGTCAGTGTTAGGCGAAAGGGGAAATTTTGAATCCAGTACGGTTTTGGGTATTGGTCACTCAGATTGTCCTCTGGTTCTGTTGGCCTCATGCCTGCCTCCGAGGGAAGTGGGGGAAGATTGCAAAGATTGACTAGAAGCTGAAAGGACTCTTTCACTGGAATCGCTGAAAGATTTTGGAAGCCCAAGGCAATAGTACTTTGCAACCTCTGTCCTAGTGTGATCAAAGCAGGGGGAGGAGGGGTAAGTAGAAGAGTGTGGGGTACTTTTCTTTATTCAGGGTTTCTATTGAGCATGAAAATGTCACAGTGACTGAGCAGTGGATCAGCTGACAATTGGAATGCAGAAAAATTGGAGATGGTATTTCATTGTGATGAGTCTTGGAGATTTTATTGCAGTATTGATGATTTGGGATAAGATTAAGAGTATAGTAGGCATTTGGGGATGGGGAACCTTTCAGTGGTTCTGATATCACTGATATATCCATATCAGGAGGGAGAGGAAGTGATATATGCATGCAGTAGCTGGGAAGACTACTTCCTTAGCACAGTAAGATAATCTTAGATCTATTTTGGAGTAACAATGCTGTAAAGGGTCTGAGATCCACTAAAGCCTTCAACGATTTGAATTGTGTGCTGTGAGAAAAAGAGTGAGAAATCATGAATATCCAAAAGCAAAAGCTTTAGCAGGACTTTGCAGAGACCAGTGTTGGAGGACATCCTTGGAAACTCTAAAGACCTCAACTCAGGCATCTTCACTCAAGAGCTTCCCAGTTTGAATTAGTGTCCCAGTTCTGGAGGCCTTCTTATTTCTATCCCATCACCAAATAGTTACAGAAACTTAGAGTTTGTTGGGAGGTCAGTCTTCTCATCAGACAAATTGGGGTTTGAATCCTGGGTCTCTTGTGTACATGTTTTTGACTTTGGTCTAATCACTTCACCTCTGTGAGCTTCTACTTCTTCATCTCTATGGAGATGGAATAATAACTTCACTGACCTCATAGGTTTTTTATGAGGCCCAAGTGAGGCAGAGTATGTTGTGTGTGCTCAATAAATATCAATTAAAAATAATTTTTCTCATTACTTTGTAACTATAATCATGCTTAAATGTGCTTCACTGGACTCTTTCTTACCCCTCTATAGCATGATCTTTCAATTTCTTTCTCACTAATGAATGTTATAGATTCTGTATTTTTTATGTTATGCTCTTAAGAGAGATTGTTATTGGCCTGAGTCATCTTTCTGATATTCATGTCATATAATTAGATATAGAGGCAATTAGGTGAAAAGATACACACACACACACACATATATATATACACGTGTGTGTGTGTGTGTGTGTGTGTTTGTGTGTGTGTGTGTATTTGATGGTCAGCAAGTCAGACAGATAAAATATATTTATTTAGTACCTACTTTGTACCAAGCAATATGCTAACCACAGGGATATAGCTCTGAGCACAAAATAGAGTTGATCTTCCTGGACTCCCAGGACTTCCTGGACTTTGCAGGAATTTTTATATGGACTAAAGCTCCCAAAGATAGGTGGGGATACGTATTTGGAAGTACTTTTTATAATGCTGTTGTTATTTTGATCTTAAAACTCTCCAGACACTCATGACCTGGGGAAACATGGATTTCACTTTGCAAGGCTGAAGAATAGAGCATTCTGAAGAAAGAAAGCCTTGTGTTTGGAAGATCAAGGTGGAAACACAAAGGAACCTAGTTAAAACTTTCACACTCAATGGGAATTTAGACTAAATGAGGCACATGCCTCATAGCTCTAGAGAAAAAATAATGAAATTGGAAATCATGACGGGTAATACTGTAGAATATTGCTAATACTTAGATGTAAGTCTTTGCAATAGCTTTAGTGTCTAAGGAATAAGAAAAGGCATGTGTTTTGTCATAGTTTAATGTATTTCAGAAAAATTATTAAAATAAAAATATTAGCACAGTTGTTTTTATGGAACGTACTAGAGTGAAAAAACAACTCTGGATCCTAACAGATTAGGTGCATGAATTTTGCAAAAAATACTAAGCTGTGTTCTGTTAAGTTAGTAATTTTCAATAAAAGATTGAAAAGCATCCTTTAGCAATTCTAATAGTATTATTAGAAGGATAACTAGAATTTCTTGTGGTAAAGTTAGGGAAAAAAAGAAATGTATCAGGAAATCAAAGGGCTTGGGGAGAAAACTCAAAATATAAAATGCTCAAATTTGAGGGTCTGGTTTGTTTTATTTTATGGAATGTGTATCTGCCATGCACAAGAAAACTTAATTTACAAAATGAGACACAAAACCAGCAATATATTAGGATGACTTAAATGCCAATTTTTGATATTGCCTAGAGCAGTGCTTCTCAAAACTTTATGTGCACATCAGTTGCCAGAGGATTTTGTAAAAATGCAATATCTGATTCAGTAGGTCTGGGATATAGCTTCAGATTCTGCATTTCAAGCATGCTGCTAGGTAATGCTAATGTTGCTCTTCCATTGATCATAATTTTGTCTTATTAAATTTTTAATTATAGATTTACATGCCGTTGTAAGAAATAATACAAAAAGATCCCTATACCCTTTATCCAGGTTGCCCCAATGGTAACATCTTGCACCTTTGTAAAAAACTCAGTTGGAAATATTTATGTGGCCCTATATGAGTTTGCTATTTTCTTCCATTAATCTATGCATTTATGTCTTCACCAATACCACACAGTCTTTTTTGATGTAGAAATGAATAAATCTTGAAATTGAGTATACTGATTTTTCCCACTTTTATTTTGTTTTTCAGAGTTGTGTTAAGCTATTCTAGTTCCTTTCCCTTTCCATGTGAATTTTAGAATAATTTTGTCTATATTTATAAAAATCTCTGCTGAGATTTTGATAGAAATTATATTCTATTTGGGGAGAATTAATAACTTTAGTATGTTACATCTTCCAAGCCGTGAACACAATGTGTCTGTCTCTCCTTTATTTAGAACTTCTTTGATACCTTTTATCAGAATTTTGTAGATTTTAGCATAAAAGTCTTGAATGTATTTTATTGGATTTATACTTCTAAATATTTCTCATTCTTATGAGCTATCATAAGTGGTATTATATTTTTAATTTCAGTGTTTACATCTTCTTGCTAGTTTATAAAAATACTATTGATTTTTGTATGCTTATCTTGTATCCTGGAGCCTTGCTAACTCACTTCTTAGTCTAGAATTTGGGGGTGGGGGGGGTGTTAGATTCCCTGGAATTTGCATCCATGTAACCTGCGAACAGGGATATTGTATTTCTTTCTCTCTCATCTTGTATGCCTTTTATTTCTTTTTCTTACCTGATAATACTGGGTAGAATTGCTGTACTATATTGAAAAGAATGGTAAGAGCAGACATCCTTGCCTCATTCCTAACCCAGTGGGAACGTATTCAGCCTCTCACCATTAAGTACAATATTAGCTCTAAATATTTCAAAGATGCTTTTTATAAAGTTAAGTGAATTTTCCTCTCTTCCTATTTTCTTGAGGCTTCGGGAGTCCATGTAACTTGTCCACAGCCACACCTGTAAACATTAGAGTCTGATGGTTTTCTTTTCAAATCCTGTTCTCTCAAGGATCCTAATGCATATGTAAAACTAAGAAGGTTTGAAAAGCATGGCCAGAAAACGGTGAGAATGCAACATGGCTAAAGCATAAGTGTGTCTATGGAGAGTAGTAGAGATTACACCCAGTTAAGTTGGTATCTGGAAGACATCTTTAGAGTTTAGAGAATGGGTTGAAATAGGATGGGACTGGAATCAGGGACCTGAGTTAGATGATGTAAATTCCTGTGGCAAGAATTGATGACATCCTAAAGAAAGTGGTAGTCGAGATTGCATTGCTTATGGTTTCTAATTAGTTCCCTTGATCCCAGGTAAATATAACTTTAATATCTATAAAGAATTACTTAGGATAGCAGGAATTACTGCAACAAATATACCCACACATTTCAGTTGTTTCGCACAATGGATTATTTCTTGTGCATGCAACAATCCAGTATTCATAGTTTGCATGTGGCTTTTTACCACAAGATGATCCAGTGACCCAGGCTGCTTGAAGCAAAGTGGCATCCAGTCTGTGGAAGTGGAGAAAGGAAGGAGAAGGAAACTTGCTTTTTAAAATCCTTGGCCAGGAAGTGACATGCATGACTTCTAAAAGTATCCCCTTAGCTGACACTCAGTACCTTGATCATACATATCCACAGAGACTAAGAAATGCATTTAACTGTGTGTCAGGATCAGGGGAGAGGAACAGACAGGTTTTTGTGAGAAGAATTTGCCAAATAAATTAGAAGTCAATTATCTAGAAAATATAAATTCATAAAAGGCTAAAGAGATACTGTTTTTGCACATATGTTATTTCCTACTTCTCCTGTAACACATGGCTACAAATTGGTGGCTTAAAGCAACACAAATTTATTATCTTACAGTTCTTAAGGTCAGAAATCAGAAATGGATCTCACTGGACTCAAGTGTCAGCAGAGCTGTATTCTTTTCAGGAGACTCCGAGGAGAATCTCTTTCTTTTCTTTTCCCTCTTCTAGAGGCAACCCATACTCCTTGGCTTATAGCCATCTTTCATCTTCAAAGCCAGTAATGGCTGGTCAAGCCTCATGATACAATCTCTCTGGTTCTGATACTTCTGCATCGCTCTTACATATTAAGTGACCCATGTGATTACACTGAACCTGATAGGATAATCCAGGATAATGTTCTTATTTTAAGGTTAGATGATTACCAATCTCAATTCAATATAAAATATAAGCACCTCCCCCAACTTTGCCATGTAACGTGTAAAATAGTCACAGCTTCTAGGGATTAGGTTATGAGGCAAGGGATCATTATTCTAACTACTACAGCACAGTAGAGTTTTATAGAGAAACAAAAATGGATATTATCATTTTATTATATTTTCTATTAAACTAGGAAATGCAGCTGTAGTGGAAAAATTAAGTAGCTCTGCATTCAAATTTCAGCACTGTCATTGAGTAATTCTGTAACCTCATTAGTTCAGACAAGCTACATAACATCTATATGTTTATTTTCTAACATGTAAAAATGGGAATAAGTAATACTTTTACCATAGATATGTTATTAGGCTTAAAAGAGGCACTATATATTTAAGATACTCCTTGAAACATTGTTCATTAAAAATAAGCTGGATTATTTCAGTGTAGTACTTCTTTCATCCAGGCTTGGAAAAGATCAGTACAACCTTAGATAAAGGCATTTCTTTCAACTTTAACTTTCAAAGCTGGCTGTTTTTCAGCCTGTAGTGAAATGATGATTCTAAAGTATTTGTCAGGAGAGGGGATATCATCTAAATTCCAAAAGCACTTTTTACATATCAGAAGCATGGGACCCTAAACACAAAAATTGAGAAACTCGGAAAGGAAAGTTTCTACATATTAGGAAGGAGGCTAGAGAGCCTTCAGAGCTCAGGGCGGGAGTTGGGGGACTGTGCTCTGTGTGAGGAAATATTTGGAAAAGTAAGAGTTGAGTGAAGATGCTGCTAGAGTCCTTTGGAGAGATTGACCCCAAGAGGAAAAATTACACACAAAAAAGGAAAATGGACAATTACAGAAGAAAGTAGAGTTTCCTCTCTGCAAGTCCACTTGGAACCCAAATATGAAATCATCTTAGAGAGTATCTCCATAGGTGAATGGAGTGAGAATGGCAATAAAATAAGTTGAGGCAGAAAAAATATCAGAAGTTGTACCCTGATTCTCCTTCCCTATAGGATGTAGACATTGAACAAATCATGTGTGCCTCCAGTAGGGGAGTGAAAGGTAATTTTCAGATTTCCCAGTATTCCATGAGATCCTCATGACAAGGGCTGAATTATCAGACCAAAGCCAGGGACTAGCTGGAGGGTTCATTACCAGTGAGAGTGGAGGTGAGAGTCAGCAACGTGGGGATCCCTGCCCTCCAGTCATGTTAAGAAAACAGACCTCTAGTTACAACACCACTGAGCATTTGAGCAGTAAATGCATCAAGAACAGGGTCAACACCAGAGGCCAGGGAAGAGCAGTTCCACCTGAACTAGAAGTCAGTGAAGGTCATCAGAGAATGACTTGTTGGGGTGAAAATCACGACTCTCAAAGGCACATAAAATGCACGTGTCAAACATTTTATTTAACTAATGAATGAAGGAGTGAGGAACATTTTACAAATGTTTGAAAGAAGAATTCAAAGAGCACATACTTATTTAAGTAATCAGGAATGCTGAAATCAATTTACAATAAGTGCCAAACTCTGCAATATCAGGGCAGTAATCAATTGCATTGCACCAGACAAAATTAATTGGCAGTACTATGGACAGGAACCATTCCCACTGCTGTCACTTTACTACAATATACAGAGTTGTAAAATAACTCAAAGGCGAGTGGGAGAGTGTCATAGAATCATATAACTCAGAAGTGTGTGCTAGGCGGGACAGATACCCAATAATAATTTTTGCCCATTTCAAAGTGTTTTCTTTCATGATCTTGCCTGACCAACCATATACATACAGACCACTGTCATATTTTGTCCAACACCTGTGCATCATCTTGAAAATGAGAATGAGAGTAAGCAACCCTGAGCTTGAAGAGACTGAGTCTCCCATGATGGCACCCTATTAAAAATTCAAAGAAAATAGCATTCTTTGAATGAGTAAATGTAAAGATTTTGTTTTCATCAGTGAAATAGGAGACTTTTATGAAATTTAGTTCCGTGATAGGGAAATAATGAAGTTTAGAGATTTTCCACATTTGGATGGAGACATGTAAATTTTAATCCTAACAAATATGCCAATGGATTAATATAGTTTCTGTTACAAAATAAGATACTCCATCAAGAGTATCCTATTACTATGCATTCAGGAAGGACTAGCTTTGCTCCTTTGTGGGTGAGTATGCAGAATGAGTGGCAATGTGCTTAAGAAAGTAATAGGAAATATAATATTTTTAAAAAATCATATCTCTAGCTTATCAGGAAGTGAGGCAGTGATTCTCAGTGATCTGGGAGGGGCTGTGACAGGTAAAATTTGGAAGTAGTTGAAAGACTTTCCTTCTCCCTCTTTGACAGTCTCTTTCCTTTTCTAGTTCCTTCCCTTTCCCATGGGTACCAAGTGCCTTTGTACACCTTTTGGTTTGCCAGACTAAACCAGTGGTATACCATCGAGGTCTGCTGTGTCTCATGCGCTTACCTTTCCCAGCTACCCCTGCCCTCTAAAATATGACCCACATCAGGGCATATTAGTCAACTTTCAGTTTGGAAATAATACACAGATGTATTCCATTAGAATGAGAATGATGCGTAAGAGTTCAAAGGATTGTTCTAAACTGCTACTGGATTTAGGGTATAGAAAAAAAAATTATTCTGGAGGAATGAACTTTAAGGGATTATGTTCTGGAAGGCAGGTGGGTGGAGCAGGTTTGAGAACTACTTACAGTCTTACACGGGGTCTACAGGTGGCACTTAAATCACAAGTAGGCCTTGCTCATTCTGCAAGTGCGAGAATGATCTTTAATCAATGTGTTTATTTAAGTATAACACATTACGCTGGAATATTTCCAATTTGTTAGACCTCATATATATGTGGTGAAGATATAAGTACACCATCCTGAAGAACAAAATTCAGGAGCAAAGTGTGCATGTATTCTAAAAGTATTTGCCAGATAATTAGAACATGTTCCACTGCTTCAAAGGCCTCCTATATAATACACAGTTAAATGATCATTTTGGAGCTTATTTTGGAGTATTACTACCTCTGAGAAAGCATTGTTATTGGGCACTTTTTTCTTGGAGACAATGTGTATAATTAAAAACATACAATTCAACTTCTCTGCAAGACATCTACGAAACCATTTATGGGTTGTTTTTTCTTGTCCTTCTAGGTGTTGCTGACTGTGCGCTCAAAGTAATGAGGAGAAAGTCATTTTCAGGTGGGTAGAAGCGTTTTGGTTGCTCTGAACTAAAAAGGCTTATTTAGAGTTTGCATACACTACTACAGTGCACTGTGTTTTATACAAAGCTAATTGCTTTCCTTAGTTTTGCCATGATCCATTTCTTTTTTCCTAATAAGCCTTTCCCCACTAAAGAAATGAAAATGCAGTAGATTTGTATGGCTGGTTGGAAAAAATAAAATGTTCAAAGTAAAACAATATATTAAAAACATCTCCCCACCACTACCACTCCAGTTTATGAGGACTTTTCATTTATTTTGAAAATAAAATATAAGGGAAAATATATGCATTCTATATATGCTCATGTGAGTAGATGACCCAAAATGATCATTATCTTTCTGCATATGTGCAAAGACCATGGATAAGAGAAATTTTTGTGTAACCTTTCTGCTCACAGGTATCCCTATATTTATAATCATCATTACATCCCTTTATTAAGTATTCACCTTTGCCCTCATCTCTGATGGTTGCAGAACAAAGCAACGTAACCCCTCATGGGTCTTGACCTTAGGAGCTTACTATCTAAATCAATAAAATGAGAGACCGTTGGTTGAATAGTTGCTTGAAGTCTCACCATCAAGTTTCAAGCCCAATTTATTCTGACAAATGAGTTCTAAGTTGGATATAAAATCCAAACCAGTGCCCGCAGGCCATTGCACATTTGATCGTATATGGAGATGTGGTTCTAAACGGCTAATTCAGGGTATGATGCCACCAGCCACTCAAATATGAAAAAGGTTGTGATTCATGTGAATGTGAAGTTCACCCAGCCACAGGCAGAAGAGACCTACGCCAGCCATGAAGCAGACACACAAATTTTCATCAGACTGAGTGAAAGCACTTTAGGGTGAGTTAAGTAGCCCAATATAGGCAAGGAAGGTTATCCCTGAAGACTGCATACTTGAGGGGAGAGGAGAGGAGAAACACAAAAGGGGAGGATTCAAAGCATGAATATGACTTTGGTGGAGAGGACAACATGACAAGAAATGCTGATGGTTTTAAGAGTCAAGAGAGGATCCTGGCTGACAGTCAGCAAGAAAATGAGGACCTCAGCTGCCAACCACCAGGATCTGGGCTCTGCTTATAAGCACGTCTCCCCATCCCTATTTCAAGGGCCTCCAGACAAGAGCCCATGTCGGCCGACACCTCATCTTCAACCTCAGCAGTCCCAAAGCAGAGGAATCAGTCATGCCTACCCAGACTTCTGACCTACAGAACTGTGAGAAAATAAATCTGTGTTGTTTTAAGCTCTTGAATGTGCATAATTTGTTTTGTCATTGATAGGAATGTAATAATATACACGTCCTTCTTCTCCAAAAGATAACACACATCACACACACGAGGACTGTAGATGCCATGGCAGCCTATCGTCTAAATTTTATAGCTAAGTGGCCGCAATAAGAAAAATTAGGGGAAAGCCCTTACAAACTCATCTCACCCTTAATTTATGTAGAAGAAACAACAGCAGAAAAAAATTTCCCGTCATTAAAACAGAGTAATTAAGTCTAAGCATTTTATGAGAATGAAATGTGATTTCAAAGATGAACCACCTAGCACATCGCTTAGCATATTTTTAGTGCTCTATACATGACATTCTCCTTCCTTCCCCTTCTGCTGCCCATCTGAGTCTGTTATTTGGTATTACCGTACCTGTGTATTTCCAGAGTTACATACCCTGAGAAAAATGCCATAACGTGAACCAGATATCACCAAGCCAGGCAGGGAATCAGTGTCATCTGTGAAGCTTGTTAACTACAGACTCTCACAACCCAGACCAACCTTACTGACCGAGTCTCCAGGTTTGGGCTTCTGGGGAGGTGAATTTCTAACATGTTCCCAAGGTGAGTCTTGGGCAGTGGCCTAGCACACACTCAAGAATCCTGCAGCTTGGGTATGGCCAGACTTAATGAGAATGGAGTTATTGACATCTGAGTTATAGGAATCTGCTAGACGGGTAATATGGCCCCACGACATGGCCAAGGGCAGAATCATTGCTGCTTGTGGAAGCCCAGCAGCCTGCTCCGTCTGCTTCTCATAGATTTCTCCAGTCAGCTAAGGGAAGACAAAGAAACTATGTTCTCCCTATCTCTTAGTTGAGAAGGTTAAGTTGGGGGGCCCTGCTACAGAAGAAAAAGCAGAGGAAAGAAAAAGATAACACCATAGTGCGACAACACATAACCATACTTAGAGCTGCTGAGTTGATAGCTACCCTTGTAATTCAGCTTTGGTTGAAGTTGGAAAACCTGCCGGATTTGTGGGAACCAGCCTCCAGCAGCAACTGTGACCATTATTTTTCTCTTTTATGGTGTTTCCTTTTAAACTATGTTTGAGATCTTTGTTGTAGGCATATACCCTGGGGCAGTAGCCTGGTGTGTGGAGACTTCAGTGAGATACAGCACATAAAAGGATAGAGTATAAGTGTGACGAATCGCAATGACAAGGCTAAGTTGGAGGTAACTTGTGAATGATAAAGTGAACTGAAAACTCCCTTCCTATGAGAGTGCAAAGGGGAGATAAGGGGCAACCTGAGGATATGTATCTGATCTTTACCCTGGAAAGTGCGCCCACACACACTATGTACTGCTCTTCCCTGTTCAAACATCCAAGGTCTGTATTCACCCTGTCCAAAATAAATATCACCTGCTATAAAGTGAACACATTATTAGCAACAGGCTACATGAGTTGATCATTCATGAAGGTGGGGAATCTGGCATTGATCCAAGGTTGAGCGACATGTGAATCAGATGAAAGACCCTTGCCTAGGTATTCAGAAGCAAGACCAGTGCAAACACGGTCATGTGATCAACAAAGCAGCGCAGTTATTAAAGCCCTCCCAGGGTGAATAAACAAAAACTCACCAATGACAGCTAGAAAAAAACTTTCCCTGTAGTGACCTCTTTGTACCCCTTCCTCTGCTTTTTTGACTTAAGAAGCAAAATTAAAGTTTATAAAAATTAAAGCATAAAATCAAATCACGTCCCAAACATCAAACAAAACTAATTCAGGTAACACGTTGAATCTCACTTTTGGCTTGTGCTTGACGTTAAGAAATGGTCACGGCAGTTTTTTGGCATCTTTTCAACTGGACTTCCTTATAGGGCTGCCAGGACACTGTTAATTAGGGAAAGAGTTGCAAAATAAAGCAGCTTTGAAGAGAAGGAACTACAAATGTGGTGCAAATATATTGAATCTTTCCAAGATGTGCTTTGTGGCCTTTTTCAGCTGTGTTCCTTGTCCAGGACATCACTTATGAACCAGGTACCAAGAACATGCAATAACTGTATACATGATGTAGTGAGTTCTTTTTTTTTTTTTTTTTTTTGTGCAGTACACGGGCCTCTCACTGTTGTGGCCTCTCCCGTTGCGGAGCACAGGCTCCGGATGCACAGGCTCAGCGGCCATGGCTCACGGGCCCAGCCGCTCCGCGGCATGTGGGATCCTCCCAGACCAGGGCACGAACCCGTGTCCCCTGCATCGGCAGGCGGACTCTCAACCACTGCGCCACCAGGGAAGCCCCTGTAGTGAGTTCTTTTGTTTTACAGTTGAAAACATGCTTCTCTGTTCCTCTCCTTAGCTTGTCCAGACTTAACTTGATTGGCAACTTTCTGCCACACAAATAAAAAGAGAAAATGCTCTTTCAGACTTGTCAGAGTTTCTGATATAATATTTTAGAATTATGATAAAATAATATATTAGTATATTGAACTTTATTACATGTACGGTGTTGATTGTACCATAAGGAACATCGCAATGTCCCATGGTTCTTGGAGAACAATGGTGGGCAAAGCCGTGAATCTAGCATGGTTATGAGAGATGAAGTAGGAATACTCTGGTCTCTGGAACTCGAAGCCATGTTTCACTGTTACCCCTGCTGCCTGATACTTTGCAGTTTGGAACACTTTCTCAGCTGGGATCCTCTGATGTCTTCTCAGTAGCTAGTGTTTCCTTTGTTTTTAGTCCAGCAAGGATTTGGAGCTATTTTTAAGCACCTATTCTTGAGAGGCCTCTTAGTTCTGCACTAGGCAATCCCCCCTCTTTTATTTTCTTTAAGACTCTAGCACTGCTAGAACTCTGAAAGAAATTTCTCACTTGATATAATGATCCTTTCTATTACTATTTTCTTTTCTAATGTTGGCCCCTATATCAGATTAGTCAGAATTCTCCAGAGAAACAAGGATTGAAATCAATAAATATCTATATCCATATCCATATTGATATCTATTTCTATATCTATATCTACAATTTATTTTAAGAAACTGATTCATGATTACAGGGGCTGTAAAGTCTGAAACCTATAAGGCAGGCTGTGAGGCTTGAAACTCAGGCAGGAGTTGATGGTGCAGTCTTAAGACAGATTGTTTTCTTCTCTGGTAAACCTCATTTTTCTGCTATTACAGCCTTCAACTGATTGGATGAGGCCCACCCATTTTATGGAGGATAATCTCCTTTATTTAAAGTTAACTGATGGTAGATGGTAACCATAGCTACAAAATACTTTCATAGCAACACCGAGATTAGTGTTTGATTAAGTCATTGGGTAGCATAGCCTAGTCAAGTTGACACATAAAACTAGCCTTCACAATCTCCATCTAAGGAGAAAACAGCTGTTCTCCACAGCATTCTTAAGAATTTGTTGACATTCTGAATAAATCTTCTTTTCAATCTCTCCCAGAAATATGGGTAGAACTTTGAACCACATTCTCTGTTTAGTTCTCTTCTCTAGAGAAGATTCTTGATTGAGAGCAGTGACTTTTTTTTTTTCATGCATTCCCCTTTGAGAATTGTGGAGAGCTTTGGGGCCCCTTTTGGAAAAAAAGTCTGCATGTACAATTGTAATATTTCACAAAACCCTCAGATGTTTACTTTAATAACCCTCATAACTCATTTTGTAAACCTTTGCTCTAGATTAAAATTTGAGAAACAGGACATTCTCCACTTTATCTGGGGAAGTTTTCTTTTCTCACCTTCAGTTGAATAAGAATTAATTTTAAAATAGACAAAGTCGGGGCTTCCCTGGTGGCGCAGTGGTTGAGAGTCTGCCTGCTAATGCAGGGTACACGGGTTCGAGCCCTGGTCTGGGAGGATCCCACATGCCGCGGAGCAACTAGGCCCATGAGCCACAACTACTGAGCCTGCGCGTCTGGAGCCTGTGCTCCGCAACAAGAGAGGCCGCGATAGTGAGAGGCCCGCGCACCGCGATGAAGAGTGGACCCCCCTTGCCACAACTAGAGAAAGCCCTTGCACAGAAATGAAGACCCAACACAGCAAAAATAAATAAATTAATTAATAAACTCCTACCCCCAATATCTTCTAAAAAAATAAAATAAAATAAATAAAATAGACAAAGTCAGTTGACGCAACAGCAAAGCTTAGTCTGTATTACTGTAGATAATTTAAGACATGAAGTCAATTAATTTAAAAGAAAACACATTCTCAAAAAGACATTTCTGCCCCCAAGGCCCATACGAAAGTTTTCATAATCTTTGTCACCTCTACAAAGGAGAATCTTATTAAATGTACCATAAAGAGCACCTAATTTTAAGAAGGGACCCTTTTAAAATCTAGAATCTCAGCTATACCGGAACTATGAAACCACTAGGAATTTCAATTGACTGCCATGCCCTAGTTTAAGAGTGTAGGCATACTGCTGTCAGTTGCATTATTGCTAATTGTTTGCATCAATGTTATTATTACTATGAAGATAGAATACATAGATACATAGATACAGAGATAGGTATAGATAGGTATAAATATACATATATACATATGTAGAGATATATTAAAGAAACTGAAGGTATTTATTGCTTAGAAAAATAAACACAGCAATAATACAAGAACCTTGAAATACTTAAATAGGTTTCATGTTAAATTCAAGATATAGGATGGTATGCGTAGTATCCTACAACTTCTGTCAAAGAGAAATGCGTGCATGCGAGTGCATTTGTGTGTACATGGGCTACCTCTAATTGGTTACACACACACACACACACACACAAAACTGATAATAGTAGTTGTTCATGGAAAAGTTTACTTTTCACCAACTATGTCCTGTAGTAGTTGAATTTTTAACCAGGGCGTACATTACCTAAGCAAAAATTTTAATTAAAATAAAATTGCTATAATGTGGATAAGGAATTCCAATTACAGATATTTATGGTAGTGTTTACTCAAATGGGAATAATGAGAGGGAAATAAATATTTATTAATTATGTGCTATGTGTCAGAAAAATTCAATACATTACCTCCTATGTTCCTATAAGGTAGGATCTCCTATACCCATTTAAGAGTTATGCTGAGACTCAGTAAATTTAAGAGCCTGTTCAGTGTCACTCCTATAATGTAAAATGGAGGTGGAATTTGATTTTGGGTCTTTATGACTTTGAGCCTTTTGCTTAAAGCTCTCATCTGTTGAAAGTTGACCCCTAAGGTCTATTCCAGTCCCATTACACCGTGATTTATGAAAGACTGGAGCTGAGAAATGAGTGGTTTCTAGTATTTTTAGTTATTGTTATAAAGTTAAAAAGATCAACTGGTAAATAAGCAAGTAGCTCTTTGCTTTTGAAATTTGAATGTTGAAAATGTTAGGGCTAATAAGAGGGGAAATAAGAAAAGGGGCTCAGTAAACAGGTTATAAAAATAGTACAGGCAGATAAGGATCTTTTGGCAGATAGCCTATGTTGGCATCGAGAGCAAAGACAAAAGTGTAGAGTTACTTGAAGAATAGAAGGTGAAGATACCCACCGGATACTATGAAGTAATTACAGTTGGGAAATCAAGAGATGAGCTCAGACTCTTGTTTTGGACATCAGAAAAGAAGGGAAGCTGAGAAAAGCAACAATTTCTGTGGTTCACAGGACCAGTCCCAACACTCTTCTAATTCCTTTCCCAATTTCATTCACATTCTCACGATTTCTTCCAACCACTTGGATGATTTCAGTAGAAATGACACATATTTCATTGAACTCCCAGAATACTGTTATTAAAGATACTCCCTCAACAATAACTGTTTTAGTTTTTGTTGGAAAAAGTACAACTACACAAGCTAGCCAGTTACTACATCTGATAATAGGCAAGACTGACCAGTGGGTAAACATGCTGAACCACAACAGAATTAACATTTTGCCTCATATTCCTTTGTTGTACAAATGATAACATAGTTTGCAAAGCTTTGTTTAGACTAAGATACTCATAAGAGCTGTTTGATAGAGGATGAAAAATATTATAAACTTATATGAACCTCTGGTTAATGCAATGTTGATTAGGTTTATACAATAAAGTGAATTAATTTAGACGATATCAATTTGGAATTTGAGATAATTCACTCAGAGTCTGGGCTAAGTGGGCTTCATATGTATTAGGAAGAAGTGTGTTTACTGATTCAATTAATAAAGTAAATCCTACATAGAGGGGCATTAAAATATTTAATGTGGAATGAAAGCTATTTCCAAGCATCTTCTAAACCAGTGGTTCTCAATCAGGGATGATTTTGTCCCTCAGGGAACATTTGACAATGCCAGAGGCATCTTAGTTTTTTACAATGAGTCGGGGGATGTTACTAGTATCTAGTGAGCAGAGGCCAAGGATGCTGTGAAACATCCTATAATGCACGGAACAATCACCCACAACAAAGAATTATCCACCCCAAAATGTCAATAGTGCTAAGACTGAGAAACCTCTAAAAGCACCCATTTATCTTATGTCAGTATGCTTATTGCAACCTACATTTATCCAATCATTAAAGTAGGCCCCCTAGAACCTCCACTAGGAAGTCTTGTTGCTCCAGGTTAGTTAATGCCATAAAAATCCCTTAGTGTGTCTATTTGCTAGTCTTTGTTGTATATACTTATGGTAGTGTGTAGTAGATGTTGCCATAACATCACCTCCAACACGACAACCAAAGATACTTGAAAATGAGCAAATTGAATTAAAAAAAAAATCTGTATTGTGATATAACTCACACATTTAGACTTGTCTTTCCTTCCTTAGACTAAGCATAATTACGTTTTTTCCATTTACACAAATATTTTGTTTGAATTTGAAGGAGTGGACTTATTTTTAAAAACAGCATTTAATGAAAATGAATATTCCAATAGTTGGGCTTAAAGTATGTATTGTATAATGTATACTACTAGAAAAAAATATGCCTTAATGATAGAACCACAGCTATTGTGATTTTTTTTTTACTGTATTATTATTTATTATTTAGTAACTTGACTTACCTTCTAAACTAATTGTGCACATTTCCAAAATGTACTTTGTGTTAAGTTACAAAATTAAAATTGAAGAAAGAAATCAACATGTTTAGACAAAGGAGAAAAGTCTCTTAAGTAGTTTTGCTGGGGCCTCCAAAAGCTACTAGACCCTAGGGCAGCTTTGTATTAATTAATATAGTTTTGCTTTAATGATATACATTTGTAATTATGCACTCTTAAATATCTAAGGAACTTAATGTGTTTTAGATGAAAAAAAAAATTCAGACTTAACAACACCCTTTATAAAATAAAATTTAATTCTATTTGTTATGTGGAAATGAGAAAAATAAGCAAAGGTAACAGTCTAAAGCCAGCAAAGCAAATACAGAAACTTTTTCTTCTGATTTTCAAAATTATTTTTAAATTTTTCTTAGAAAAAAACAATTATTTTTCACTGTTCTTGAAAGTTAAGGAAGAAGAAGAAAAAAAAAAAGCCCTACAGAGTAGATCCAGGGATCCAAATGTACAACAGAACCACACCTAGATTAGCTAACTACTTCCACCACAAAATCAATGGGCATTAGGCAGGGGACTTAAAAAATTCCCTCCTCTCTCAATCCTTGAGTATCCAGAAAGGATTTTTTTTTTGAGGGGAAAACTAAATTTAAGTAAAAGATTGGAGATTATGAACCAGTTCTGAAAAGCATAAGAACACCTAGGCATTAATAAATCTACTTGTGATCTACAAAGGAGCTTGAGAAAGGGTAGAATGACATAAAATTAAACAAAAGGTTAAAAATGATCAATTTAAGACCTTGTACTTAACCCTTCAAACTCTTTTTATAGGTGCTCCTGCTTCAATAATAATAATAAAACATGGGGGCTTTTGACCCAACCCTGCTACTGGCTTTCTGAGTAAACTCAGAAAATCACTTAACTACTTTTTGCCAGCTTCCTGTGCGCAGTGATAGCATCTGTACCATATGTCTTGTTTCCTCGAAGTAGAACATCATTCATCATCCAGAGAAAGACTAAGCAAACAGTACATCCAATGGTGCCTAACGCGCAGTACTGCATGTGGTTTTCCTCCAATACCATTCTGCATTCTCTTAGTTCTAAGGAGCAGTCATTTTCTCCTTTGTTAAAATGGCCCTCTGATGCATTTGATTCTCGTCTGGGGAATGTCAGGCAGGGTTTGTAGTAGATAAATTTTGTTGAGTGTTTTGAAACATGCTTTAGGGATAAATACAGGTAAAACATAGATGTCTTACTCAAGAATTTTTCATATTGTAGCTTTTCAAATGAATGTATTATGGTACTACTGCAATTCTTTGAACTTTATACCTTGTTTATAAAAACATTTAAAACAAGATCTGCAGCTCTCCCATCTTGTGACTTTTCTACATTGGTGCCGACCTTCTCACAGCACAGAGTTTTACTTGCTTGTAGGGCATGAGCAAAACAGACTTGAGGAATGTAAGGATCTCTCACTGGAAATCAGAGGCAGCTCAGGAAGATTAGAAATATATGGAACCACGAAGTCCTCAGGTGGCTTACCAAATTTGTATGAGTAGCACACTTGGATTAGTACCATATTTGGAGACTACTTGACTTGAGAAGACTCCTCTTATAATACCAGTGTTAAAATCAAGAAAGAAGAACCTTTAAAAACAATTTCCATTTCCTAAGTATTATACAGTTTGCCTAGGTCTCCCAATAAAGTGACTACAAACACAGTCATATGTCTTTCCAAACTGAATGGCTCTGGCTTCCATTCTCTTTGAATGCTAACAGAGAGTCCCAACAAGCATCCCTATCCGCTTCTAAAATAGGTATGCTGCATAATAAAGAACTTGGTTTTTGTCCTGTGTTCCTGCCATGGAACTTCCACAGCCCTTGGAATGATGTGAGTGATAGAAACGCCTTTTTTATTCATGAGCTTTGTTATTCTTGATCACATCTGAGGTTTTGCTAGTGAGGCTACTCATAGTGGATCCCTACATAGCTTCAGATTGAGATCTGGTCCCCCAAAATGCCAACCTCTGGTTACAAGGTTGGAATCTTGACCCAACCCAAACTCTGGAGAAGGAAGGGAGGCTGGAAATTGAGTTCAATTATACGGGCATTAATTTAATGAATCATGCTTATGTAATGAAACCCCAGTAAAGACCGGACACATGCTCAGTGGAGTTCCCTGACTGGTGAACAAATTGATGTGCTGAGAGGATGATGATATGCCCGGGTTCCACAAGAGGGAGGTGTGGAAGTCCTGAGATCAGGACCCTCCTAGACCTCACCCTATGTGTCTCTTCATTTGGCTATTCCCGAATTGTATCCTTTATAATAAAACTGTCATCCTAACTACAGTACCTTGCTGAGTTCTGTGAGTCTTTCTAGTGAATTATCCAACTTGAAGATGTTGAGGGAAACCTTGAATTTGTAGTCAGTCAATCAAGTATTGGTGGACTAAGGAAACTCTGAACTTGTCCTGGAATTTGCAGCGGGGGAGGTCTTGTGGAGGATTGAATGCTTAACCTGTGGGGTCTATGCTAACTCCAGATGGCTAGTGCCATAACTGAACAGCAGTATACCAGTTGGAGGTAAAACAGAATAGGCACTCCTGGGGCAGCTAGTGAATAAGTGAATGGTGTCGTGCATCTCTTGTATTTCTTCACCTTCTCCCCACTGCTTCTGCTAAAACTTCCAGAGATAACTCTCTTCTGAGAGATGCTGAGCTGTGATGTCTATCTGGGTTTACGGCAGGACCTGTTGCCCTCCCCTTTGGTACTTAGTTCCAACTCTGGAAGATGTTCTCTTTAACAAGGTGGACTTCTCTGAATGCTTAAAACTAATGGAAGGAAATGCAGCACAGAGAGCCTTACAATGGTCATATTTTCTAGACCATCACCAAACGGCAAGGCCAATGGAAATGCCCTCTAGCAGGCTTGCTCTTCCCATTGATCAAGCGCTAACCCTTTGAGGTTCCAGAAAGAGAAGAAGAGTTCCTCCTAACTCCAGTTTGAGGTCTGTCTCTCAAGTCTTCACTTCTTATACTCAGGTAGACCTTTCCCAAAAATGTTTGGTAGTGGGACTCATTTGATGCAGAGTGATGCAGTTACATAGTCCCAGGAATATTCGAAAATCAAAATAGATATCTAGGTTCATTAATCTTGAATTCCACATGCAGAGTATCCACACACACAGTATCCACAGTGCTGAACTGGGCCAATCTTATTCCAGATCTTTCTTTCCTATATCTTTCTTTCAGTTTGTGGTAAAGTTCAGACTTGCAGGTTTTGAGCAAGGATAAAACAAAATAAGCAATGCCATATAGGCTCAGGATACTCTAAATTCTTATAGAGTACAGACACATTTTCCTTAGAGTTACAACGCATGAGGAAGCTCTGCTAAATCTGTACTCAATCTTCATTATCAAATAGAACAGATAATTTCTCCAGCGAACATCTGCATTCAACTCAGGGTTCACTAGTTTTTCTCAAGAACAATGTGCCCATGCTCTCTTTAAAGTTCTGTAACTAAAGAGCCCACTCAAGTGCTTTTCTTAGAACAAAATAATTCTGCCCCAAAGCTGAACTAAAATCCTTACCTTTTAGGAAGTTGAAACTGCTATCAATATTTTTAAATGATGTTTTTTGTCTATCTCTTACATATATATGTATGTATGTATCTATGATATAAATATGTTAATATACTGTGGTCTAAGAAACATATAAGGGACACCAACCTAATTATTGAATATGTCTTCAAAAGACATTATGGTTATATTTCATAAAAATGATATCTTTTAACCAATACAGCTGGGTCATGCCGGATTTTAAGGACTAGTTTCCCCTTAGATATTTTTGCATTCTACGCAGAAAAATTGTTCTCATGCTCTGGGTTAAAAAGAATACCACCGTCTGGATTTAAGGTCATTAGTGCAGAAATAAGAGTTGATTTTCAAATTAATCTTGCTTCACTATTATAAAGGGGAAAAATCTCAAAATATGCTCAATTACCCTTTATTTGTAGGTAATGATGGACAACATCTTTACCCTTTAAACTCTCATATATTTTCATTAGTTGTTTATTTAACTAAGTATAGCAGCATTTCAAGAACTTGTATCTAAAATTTTACTATTAATTTGCTTGCAACTACAAACCCTGGAGGTTCTACATACCTGGACCTGATCTTTTTTCCACTCCATTTCTGATAAATAATTCTTGACTATCTTTGCTTCCATCTCATTTGAAGCAAGGCCAATATTTTCTTATCTGCTTTCAGATGTTTATGGACATTTGATACGCATCTGCCTGTCCCTAGCATCGAAGAAATCGTATCTCTCCAGCATATTCTTTGCTTAACATTAATCTCACCAAATAACATTAATACACATTCTGATGTGCAGATACTAATAATAAAAAACATAACTGGACAGTTCCTTGGTTCTTATTTGGTTAGGAACCATGGCATTTCCTGTGCTCTAAGCCACGTGTACTTTTAGTGACTGTAATTTCAAAAGATGGTTTTATTCTTCAATAAGAAAATCAGAAACAGTGACCTTTCCTGTCTGAGAGGGAGTCAGCAACATAGTGTTTAGGATATGATGGGGAGAAATCTTGTTTCCCTTCCATCCCCATCCAAGTTTTCTCCTCATGGCCGGGGAGGAGCCTGGCTTTTCATCTAAGGATAACATGGCTGAAAGTAAAGGGATATTTTTGTGATTCAGCAATTGCTTACACAATGCTGCTTCTGTGGCAGCACTGGGGCCCTTGAGGGGGTAGAAAGAGTGCTCAGAGGGGGCTGACAGCTCCGCCCTAGGACACCTCAGTTGTCACTCCCTTCAGGGCTAGGTTTCTCTTGGATGAGATTCAGGTGCGCTGCCCTCGGACAGAGCAGGGGAGAGTGAGTGGGTCCCTGATGCTCTGAGCCTAGCAGGGAGACCGCATACGTGCCACCACCACACGGCAAAAGCCTGACTCATCCTCTCCCAACACAGGGAGCCCATGGAGCTGATTGCCCAGCCCCTCCTGGAAATACTGATGGGGCAAACGGAGCACACAGGGGCCCCTTCACTCATCTGTTTGTTTATTTGTTTATTAAACATGCTATTTTGTTATTTACTGTCTTTTACACTTACTAGCAGAGACCAAGAAAGGAAAAAACAAGTCACAAAAGAATATAGAATGTTTATATTGCATCTGCTATTTGAACAAAATCATAAAATTCTAAAAGTCCCTCGGGAAAAACATTTCTCCCCTCTTAAGAGATTCAACTATGTTAGAAAAGACTCTCTTCTCATGTTCTTATTTAACAAATATTTTGCTTCTTTTAATTCCATCCATTTATATATCTATAACCATGAAGATATGTTTGTGTATGTATATACACATATATTTATATACTCTTAAAAGGTGTGTGCATTTATATACCATATATTTTATAATATTCTTTCTCAAATGATTATATCTTATAAATCTATATAGTCATTTAATCCTTGATTTTAAACAAATAAATGGATATAGGTTACACGCTAAATAACGAATGTCCTTTTATTTGTAACCTACGGGAAAATCACTCTCTATTTTTCTCTGACGTATTGTAATTGTGCTTCTCCTTTAAAAGAAACTGTCCATAATTTCATAAATATATGTGGTGGTTGTGCTTCGGAATCATGATTCTGCTGTGAGACAGGAAAGAATGGGCCCTCCTTTCTTCCGTTCACCAAAATGATGAAAAAAACTGCTTTGAGTTTTGCCTTGTGTTTGTGAATTTCCGTAACTTCTCTAATCATTTTTCATAAGGGTTTTCACAACTACAGTGAGTTTGGGGGAAAAATAACAATTCTGAAAACTGTGCACATTATTAGCCTCCCTTTGAAACCCTTGCTGCAACCGTCTCGGTCCAGCTAGCAGACCATGGGAAGCCTGAGGACGCCAGGCAGCTTCTTATCAGAGAAATGAGTGGGAGAGCATTTCCTTGTAGTGACTGTAACAGCAGTGGTAATTCTGGACGAAAAGGCCATAATGATAACATCTACAAAATGGTACACTGTTCTATGAAATGCAGCATGAATATTCCCAAGAATGGAAGATAACCAGCTGCAAACACGGCAAACAAAACCTACTAATGCACAAAACGGTGGAGCTGTTGTGTTGTTTTCCCCCCGTTGCTTAAGAACAATGTCAGAAAGAGGAGAAAAGCAGTTCGAATGACATTTCTTTCCTTTTTCTTCTCTAACAAGTCTATGAGAAAACAAGAGAAGGGACAACTACTGAAAAGGTCCAGGGTTTAGAAGAGGGAAGAGGAAGATTGGATGATTTAGCAGATAAGATTCTAAACAGTAAAGATTAAATGGATAAATAATTGAATGTGTTGGGGGAAATGTGGTCTAGTTAACCCAGGGCTAAGAAAATATGTACAGGGGTGCAGACACACGGCTATTTCCTGAGAGTGAGGGGAAGGAGAGAGCAAGAATAGCTGAAGCAAGCAAGAGGACGCATAGGAAAGACCTGAAGGCTATGTGTCTGTCTAGGAAAGGAACCAGGAAGACACAGAGAGTTCCTTGCAGTTGACCGATTCCAAATAAGCCACTCACACATGAGGCATGGTGCTCAGGTCTGCTTCCTACGTCTGGGTCAGCCATGACCAGCAGAAAACCATCCATCACTCCCACTCACAAAATGCAGTGAGAGTGATTGATTGTTCAAGACTGAATTAGCCTGGACCTGATTCACGGGAAATCTTAATGGAATCTGGGGGCCCTGAACTGGAAACTTGGGTTTTGGCCTGGAAATGGACCCCAAACCTTGGGGCTAAGTCCAGGTGGGCCCTAGTCAATCCAACTCCACAGCTTCAGTAGGAAGCATTTGGAGACTGAGTTCCACACATTGCTTGTTTTAACACTTTTTCGATTTTCTTTCTGAAAAACAAAATAAAAATAATATAACACTTCTTGATATTTCAAGAGCGAGCAGATTCTGTTAGTATTTTCATTAAGAACATGTTTATTTCTCCTACCTCCATCTTAATATAATCTCTTCATTTTAAATATCTTTTTAGACAGTAGTTTCATGCACTGAGGTATGATATAGAGAAAATTATTTTCAATAAATACACATTCAGCTGCAATGAAGTGTCCAGTATTTTGCTAGATATTTATGCAGGAAATTCTAGTCCAGAAATGCTGAGAACTTCTGGTTCATTACAAGATATACATTTTCTTCCTACATTGCAAATGATGAAAACGTTACTTCCCAGGCTAAGAACATTAACATGGCACAAGATAATAGCCACTTCAAGAGACTCCTTTTTCCCCTCTTAAATTATTCCCCACCTTTCTTTATTATTATTTTTCACTCAAAGACAAATGAATTACTTGTTGAAATTCTAAATTGTGGGAACACAAGTTTGGTTCCTTAGACTCTTTCTTGGTTGGAAAGAGGAGATGCCTGACATTTCTTAAAGGGGACAGTGATGACAAGCTCTATGTGGCCTGGACGTGGCAATCACTTCTTTCCCCCTTGAACCCTTGACCTTTGAGGTTTACAGACTGGCTAGAGCTTGAATCTGAAGTCTCGCGAGACCTAGTTAGGACAGTTCTTTTCAGTGGAGAGCCCCCTCATTTTTGAAATTCTTCCTTTCTCCAAGTCTGACAGAATGGAAGTTTAAGCTTCTGGGTAAATTGTAAGGACATGTTTTAGAGCAGCCTCTTAGTTACTTGTGGTTTGTACTATTTCTATTAGCAGCGCAAGTCCCTTCTTTTTCACTTACTCTATTTAAGTACAGGTTTCCCCCACCATCCACTATTAGAAAGGAGAGCGTGTTCCTGTGAAACCTTTCTCAAATGAAAGTGAGGTAAAGTAAAGAAGCATTACCTTAGTCCAAATCTTGCTAACGGTTGCACAAAATAAGTCGAGACAAAGCACAGATGCTCATAGACACAGTTGAAAACTATGGAGACTGGATGCTAAGACGCTGAGGGTAGTTCCCTGCGAAGGAGCTCGGCGGTGCCTCTCTCAGTGCGCAGGGTGCCTGTCGCTTCTATAAGGGCTCGCTGCAAAACAAACTGAACACCATTTTCACTTTTTGCCTTTCTTTATAGTAAAATCGAAACTTATCTTCAGATTTCTTTCAGTTAGCGAAAACACGTACTAAAGTAGGTCTTCTGTAAAAGTGAAGTGGCATAAAGCAAACTTTCAAAAAGGAGGATACCTGCATAACTTGACATCCATTTCAGTATACGCTTTAAATAGAGCAATAATGAAGAAATATTCCAAGCAATTTATCTAATTCCGATTACAATCTCTAGAGATGGTGAGCAGACATCAAACTGCAGACCGTTTGAGATTAGCCCGAATTTAACGTCTCTCTAATGAGGCCAGCTGAGATTGCTCCCTGAGGAGTCTGGGGTTGGAGTGGTGTGAAAATTTTCCCTATCAAGCACACATGCTTTGACATAGCCAAAATACATTAAGACATCTCCTTTACTCCTAAATATATTCAGCTTTCTTTTTGATATTTCACAGGAACCTTGTATTTAATAAAAATGAAATTTGGAACAAAACTACTGAACATATACCGATGGGACAGGTAGCTTGTTGAAGAGGAGCTGTGTGGCGTACGTAGTGTCGAGCACACCTTTGGGTGGGCTTCAGCTGGAAGGAAGAGCCCTGCATCCAGATAGAGTAGCCAGCTGCATGAGGCGGATGGAAGGTTCTCTGAGTGTCAAATCACTCCCACCACTGTCTAGCTTTTCTGCCTGAAGTTCTTGCTATTCGTTTAACTTAAAGCTTCTTTAAATATATTAAAATATGGAGCTCTGAAGGGAGAAGACTCACACATTTTATTTACCTATTATCTCGATAATTTGAATTAATACTAACTAGCCAACAGGGCTGAGAGCAAGATACTGCAGGAAAGACACTGACGTCAAATTCACGGTGAAGGTAGGGAGGGTGAGAGAGTTCCACAGCACATGCTTCTCTTAGAGATCTCAGCTAGTAGATCATCACGGGAGTGCCTCTGCCCCAGAAGAGAGGTCCTTAAATGTGAAATGAGAGTACATGGCAGAATAATTTTTCTAGAATCCTAAAACACTACATTTTAGAAATGTACACACTCTATATAAAAATTGGACCAAGTTTATTTTGGGGGGGGAGGTGGGGCTGGGATCCAGTTATCCCAATTCATTCCTTATTAGACCCCCATTTGCATTCCTAAGGTAGCTGATAGGAGTCCAACCTATGTATTTATTTGCCACATCTCACCTCAATAAATCTATGTTTTTACCCCAAATTCTATCCTAAGGATGATGTTTACCGCAGATCTTTAAGCCATGACCTTTTGTTTCACTGGATTCTCAGTCAGTTACACAATCTAATACGTGGTTGGTGATAATTATATAAAGAGTAGTGATAAGGCTGACGAGGTTGCAGAAGGATGGTGCAAAAACTAGAAGATCCTGAGGTTGGGAAATGGTGATTTTAAAGCCATCCTCTGTCACTTCTTATTCCTGGTTTCCAAGATTTTATCCACCAGGTAATTATATTGAAATACAGGACTATGGACTGACAGCAGAGATGGAACTAGGAGAAGAGCATCTTTGAACCACTTTCATCTTAAAGACCAGGAAAACCACCCCAAGAATATTTAAGATGTCCAGTGAAGTCACAATAGAGCATTGGTAACGAAAAACTCTTTCTGTTTGAAGGTAAAATAAGATTGTAAAACACCATTTTTTTCATATTTGTGGGAACACAAGTCCATATTGGAGAGTGGCTTCAGCTCGGCAATGAGTACATCTTGGTATCATTAGACATCAAGGGCTCGTTAGTTTAAAAGTGGAATTGGAAGCCATGATTCCTAAAAAAAATGAGTTGCACCCTTAGTAAGGAAAATGTTCTGAACTGATTTTAAAAGCATAGAGTGAGAAACAGTTATGTTTGGATTATGAATACATGTCAGAGAAGGAGAACCGTGCAATAAACAACTTCAAACATCTTTTGCTATATCAAATGCCAAAGGAGAGGAGAGAGAGGGAGAGGAGAGGAATAGAAAGAAGGGAAGAGAATAGTAGGAAAGAGAGCAGAGGAGAGGAGGATAGTAGGAGAGGACTGGAGAGGAGAGAAGGGGAGGAGAGGGGAGAGAAAAGCAGTCAGTCTTTTGTAATTATGAGACCAGATTTCCTGTGTCCATGAGTCATCACGTAAAGGCATTTGATGATCATTTAAAAGAATTCCTGATTTTAACAAGGCAGACGCTGTGTGCACAGGACAGCATTGTGTCGTGAAAATGACAAAATAGTAACTGGTTTTGTGACTCATTCACGTTATGAAGAATGCATCCCTTGGTGTATTTGCACCCTAGAAGCTATTTCATTGTTTTTTTTTTTTAATTAAACAAGGTCTTTACTTGTAGCCAGGCAGTGGCATCTCTTTGTGGTTATATCACCATAGATGCAGTGAGACTCCTAAAGGATTATGCTTTCAGTGGATTCTATAAATACAGTCATGGGTCAGAGTGTATATGGTATCTATAAACACATATGTGATAATATTTATTATCAGTCCACATCTTATTTCCCCCATTCTTTTCACTTTAGTTTGATGACAGTGATGGATATGAATTCCAAAATGTTAGTTTGAGGATTTTTTTTAGTCTAAAATAAATATCTCGTAAGTACTTTCCTCCTTGGGCAATGTGTTTCTCATTTGCTGTGGCACTAAGTGTATAGGTATGCCTGACCGCTAACCTGACATATGCCTGTCACCAGGGACCGCTAGTTCTTTCATCTTCTTAATGGACATTTCTCCACTGATGTCTGTGGCCTACCTGACTATAATCCTTTAAATTTTAATTCACTTTACATTTAGCCTGGTCATAAATACCATTTAGGTACCAATTCTCTGCTTTATGCAATCCCTAAGGTGGTGCTTTTATTTTAATGAGGCCATTTGCAACTTAAGAGCAAAAAAATTCCATCTTTGATTGAATATATTTGTCAGTTTTATTCCCGATTGGCATTTTCATGGGAAAACTTGGATAAAACTAAAGGATGACTGCTTACCAAGTGGGATAAAAGTTTCAGTATGTTTCTATTTTCAAAATTTACTGAATAAATGGTCTTTGAAATTCATTTTGAAAACATCAAAGTAAACCCTGGCTGTAATCAAAAGTAAAATCCAGAATTAAGTTATGTCACAAATGAAATTTCCACTGACTTTTTTTTTTTATTTGAAAGGAAAAAATAAATTGAGACTCCAGTTAATAAACTATTCAAATAATGGGCTAACACATGGAGATGAATGCAGAAAAATATGTGCAAATAGTGGCTAAATATCAATTTTGCAATTAAATTATGTTCTCCGATTTTTATTCCAATGTTAGTCATTCTTATGTTCCCTCCCCGCAACCCTAGCAATTGGGAGCTGGTAAATTGCCATTGACTTTTTAATTTATTTAAAATTTGGAATGAAATAAATTTAAAGATATCCTTAACCAGACACTATAAAACTCTTAGGGAAAACATAGGCAGAACACTCTATGACATAAATCACAGCAAGATCCTTTTTGACCCACCTCCTAGAGAAATGGAAATAAAAACAAAAATAAACAAATGGGACCTAATGAAACTTCAAAGCTTTTGCACAGCAAAGGAAACCATAAACAAGATGAAAAGACAACCCTCAGAATGGGAGGAAATATTTGCAAACGAAACAACTGACAAAGAATTAATCTCTGAAATTTACAAGCAGCTCATGCAGCTCAATATCAAAAACAAACAACCCAATCCAAAAATGGGCAGAAGACCTAAATAGACATTTCTCCAAAGAAGATATACAGATGGCCAACAAACACATGAAAGGATGCTCAACATCACTAGTTATTAGAGAAATGCAAATCAGAATTACAATGAGGTATCACCTCACACCGGTCAGAACGGCCATCATCAAAAAATCTATAAACAATAAACGCTGGAGAGGGTATGGAGAAAAGGGAACCCTCTTGCACTGTTGGTGGGAATGTAAATTGATACAGCCACTATGGAGAACAGTATGGAGGTTCCTTAAAAAACTAAAAATAGAACTACCATATGACCCAGCAATCCCACTGCTGGGCGTATACCCTGAAAAAAACCATAATTCAAAAAGAGTCATGTACCACAATGTTCATTGCAGCACTATTTACAATAGCCAGGACATGGAAGCAACCTAAGTGTCCATCGACAGATGAATGGATAAAGAAAATGTGGCACATATATAAAATGGAATATTACTCAGCCATAAAAAGAAACGAAATTGAGTTATTTGTAGTGAGGTGGATGGACCTAGAGTCTGTCATACAGAGTGAAGTAAGTCAGAAGGAGAAAAACAAATACTGTATGCTAACACATATATATGGAATCTAAAAAAAAAGGTTCTGATGAACCTAGGGGCAGGAGAGGAATAAAGATGCAGACATAGAGAATGGACTTCAGGACACAGGGAAGGGGAAGTGTAAGCTGGGATGAAGTGAGAGAGTGGCGTGGACATATAAACACTACCAAACGTAAAATAGCTAGCTAGTGGGAAGCAGCCACATAGCACAGGGAGATCAGCTCGGTGCTTTGTGACCACCTAGAGGGGTGGGACAGGGATGGTGGGAGGGAGACACAAGAGGAAGGAGATATGGGGATATATGTATATGTATAGTTGATTAACTTTTTTATACAGCAGCAACTAACACAACAATGTAAAGCAATTATACTCCAATAAAGATGTTAAAAAAATAAAATAAAGGTATCTTTAAAAACCATATACACAGTTCTCTGATCATGGGGGCTAATTCTCCACACTAGTGCACACACTTTCCTGAAAACTTTTACAGAAATTCTCTGTATTCTCATAGAACCTAATTCCTTGCATATGTGATTAAAAGTGTTAAATTAGGTTTTTGCTCTTCATAAGTCAATGGTGATTTCATGCAGTTTTATTTAAGGGGAGGAGCAACAGATGGGAATTTAATTTGAGGAAAAAAAACTGAAGTATTTTCTTGGGAAGAAAAGAAACTTTGACTACTTAAAATGCTGTCATAAATACATTAGTTAACATGGTTATTAATCTGTCAGGTTTAGTTTTCCAACTTTGGTTTGCGATATTCTTTAAAAATAAGAATGACAGTTATTTCCTTAAGCAAGAAGAATTTAATACAACAGAACAATATTTTGTACAAGGGATTTCACTTTTGTTTTCCATTTCATCCTTTCATCCAATTTTAAGATGTTTTTATAATTATTTGACAAATATAAAAACTAAGGCCCAGAGAGATTAAATAACTTTCAAATGTCATATTGCAAGTCATGAAGCTTGAATTCAAACCTACACTCAGAATCCCAGCACTTTAAAAAATTGTCTTCTATACTGCTTTTTCACTGTTTGCCAGGTATCGATTTTTGTTTGTTTGTTTGTTTAAGATATTAAAGACAACTAGTATCTTAATATGACTAGGCCAAGATCAAGTGTGGAAGTTGCTATTCTGACATATCTTTAATAGTCTTTATATCAAGGGCGCTTCATCCTTCAGAGAAAACCCTGGACCATGTGAAGCTGGGAAACTGGACTGTCCATTTCAGCAAATGCCTATGTAATTTATTTCCATATTTGCACGTTTTTGTCCTTAAAATTCCTTTGAATAAGTTCAACCTCAACACAAATAATGTTCATTATTAACCTAATTAACATTTTATACCAAAATGCAAAGTTTATAAAGGAAAATACCATCCCCTAATGCATGGTGGCACAAATATTTAGATGTTCTATGAAAAGAAGCTTCAGTGTATCTTCCTGTTTTACCAAGTAATTAAACCACTGAGGAGATTCTGCTTGCATTGAGAAATGTCAGTTTATTTGTCATGGTTTATCACCCAGGGTATCAGTTGCAAACTGATACGTGGTAAGTTTGGGAGAGAGGATAGAGGAGAAGAAAGTTCTGTAAAAATAAGCGTATAGACGAGCTATTCTTTAAGTTTCAGGAATACTAACCCTCAGAACACTGTTTCCAATTCAGTGTAACCTTCTTGCCAACCTCCCGCCCTCCTTCCTGCTGTCCCTTGCCTTCTTCCTTCCTTTATTCCCTCCTTCCTTTTTCTAAATTCCTTGTGCTATCAGTTACAATAACCTACTTTCCTCTAATGTTTAAAAGGGGAAAAAAGAAAAGCTAAAGAAACAAAAGTAATGCCAAGCCTATTTGGAGGGCTTGAGTTTTCAATTAGTGAAAATACACCAAGTAAATGTTTTCAAATAATCCAGGAGCCCTTATGTTCTTGGAGGCTGAATAAACTCTTAGATCAAAATTTTTGTAGAGCCAGAGTTAATACATTTACAGACTACATAGTCCTGAATACCTCTTAAAATGAGTATTATTTTTCTATAAATTACAGGCAATAGGTTTGAAGCATCCTTACTTTACTCCATAATTGATAACAGTAGGCACATCAAATATTTATGTCACATTTACAACTTGCTAGGCACTATGTTGAATGTTTTGGGGGCATTATTTCCTTTATTCCTCACTACTTCTCATCAACTAGACCACACCCTCTCTGATCCAAGACACGAATAACTACAGTCACAGCCTAATCATTCTTGCTGCTCCTTCATGCCTTTCAGTCTATTCATGAAGGAGCCAGAGATATAATTCAAAACATAAGACATGGGGGCTTCCCTGGTGGCGCAGTGGTTGAGAGTCCGCCTGCCGATGCAGGGGACACGGGTTCGTGCCCTGGTCCGGGAAGATCCCACATGCCGCGGAGCGGCTAGGCCCATGAGCCATGGCCGCTGAGCCTGCGCATCCGGAGCCTGTGCTCCGCAACGGGAGAGGCCACAACAGTAAGAGGCTCACGTACCGCAAAAAAAAAAAAAAAACGTAAGACATACCATGCCACTTCTCTTTTCAAAGTCTTTCCATGGCTTTCTTTTTCACACAGAGTAAATTCTGCTATTCTTACTCTGCTCTCTAAGTTCTTACATATCTGACCATACCTCCTGTTATGTACCTGATGCCTCCAGCTCACTCTACCCTACAAACATCACTGGCCTATTCTTTGATCTTTGAACACACCAGGCAAACTCCTGTCTCAGTGCCTTTGCACTTCCTGTTGCCTCTGCCTGGAAAGCTTTTCCTTCAGATATCCACATGACCAGCTCCAATATTTTATACAGTTATGTCAGAACATAGCCATTTCTGATTATTTACACATTGTCTGTGGTTGCTTTCATGACACAATGGCAGAATTAAGTAGTCATGACAGGGACTGTCTGGCCCTCAAACCCTCAAATATTTACCATTTGTCCCTGTACAGAAATTTTGCCCATTTACGTTTTCCTTTCAGTATTTATCACTATGTAGCGTGCAGTATGTTTTATTAGTTATTTCATCATTGTCTGTCTCTCTACTTGATGTAAGTTCCACAGGGGCAGCAGTTTTCAACATTTTGTTTATTGCTATATCCCCAGCACTTAGAATAGTATGTGACACATAGGAAGTTCAATAAATGTTTGTGAATGCATGAAGAAATTTGCTGGTTGGCGTATTCTGACTCTATGTTACTCAACTTATGTTTGTTAATGTTAATGTTAATGTTCTCTCTAACTAACTGTCTGACACATCTTATTTTCCAAAAGAAAACTTCATCTTGTTAATAACAGTCATATTTATGGTGATTTAGTGATTGTTGGCCATTAAACTTGGGTTTAGTCTAGATAAAAACAAGTTCACTCCACGGGAATTTGATTTTCTGAAATTAGAGTCATAAACAAGTTTTGGTTAAAAAAATGTGCTGTGTGTGACAATGTAGAGCAGGGTAGGGATAGGAAGGATGGAAGTTCTTGCTCTGTTCATTATTAAAAGTTGAAAGAGTTCCTGAGATCTTAAACAATTTCTAGGTGAAACTACACTTGAGGTGTTACAGTTTATTGAAAGAAGTCCAGAATCTGAAATCAGAAGAAGAGGTAAAAGTCCTGGCTCTATTGTGTACCAGCTATATGAAGCTGAGAAGGGGATTATTAAAATATCTATATTATGTGATTACTTTGATGAATAATCAAAATAAGATGAACTATGGTTTAATCTAGCCTACCCAAATTTTCACTGAATGTAAGCTTAACCTGGGAAATCTGCTTTTTTATAATTTTATTAAAAACCAACAAATGTTACAAATGCATGGGCCACTCTGGGAAAATATTCTGACGTACATAAAGTTGATCTGGTGTCTTTCTAACCATTAGTTCAGTATTTCTATCTTCCCACATATCCTGATGTAGTTTTGTAGGAATTTGAGGTGAGCCGACTTGGGTGGACCCAGTTTCTCCACTGACCAGCTATGTTGTCTTAAGCCAGTTATTTAATATCATTGAGGCTCAATTTCTCCTTATATAAAAATGAGGATGATACTAATAACTACTTAACAGCATTCTTATGAAAATTAAGGGACTGTATGTAAAGTATTTAGCAGTGCATTAATTATTGTAAGTTCTAAAATTTCATTTCACCATGGTCTTCTTTCCTCTCCCCACAACTCTTACCAACCAGGGTCAATCATGTAAGCTGTGGTATGTTACATGATTTTCAAGTTACCTAAAAACTTTATCAAATAAGACAAACCTACTAAAAATATGGCATAATATGTTAACACCCTGTGCCCAGGACATTTTAACTTTGTTGGAATTTTGAAATTACACACACACGCACACACATACAAACACACACAAACACACAAAGAAATTATTCTTTGATGATAAACTTCAGATCCCTGAGGGAAAAAATAATCAAGAAAAGAAAATCTTTTTCTAATCTTTCAAAGGATGTCATGTAGATACTGTGTATTCTCCTAGTATTGGGCACAACCTCAATAACATCCTATTCTGTCCCTAACATCAATTCAGTTTACAGAGTTTTCTTTTATCTTGAAGGAGGGGAGAATTTCTAGGTTGTTTTTGTTTTCACTCTCTGAGTTAAAAAGAAAATTGTATTACTGTAAAACCTAATATGCAGCTCAAGGAGAAAAAGGAGTCTGTCCCCATAACTCTACTCTGTGATCTGACATCCAGTGTAAGTCAGCCTGTTTTAGAATTGAAACTCAGCAATTGTTTTTTGTTTTTTCTCTATTTGTTTTCTTTACTGCTGCTGTGTACAGGCTGGGATGAGTAAAGTCCTTCCACGGGGTGTCTGAGAGCTTTTTCCTGCTCTTGCAGCCACACCTGGCCACTTCAGAAAGCATTTCTCTTTTTATTGGTGTCTCTGAGTCCTCATTATTTTACCTTTATCTGCATTCTTCTGCATTTCATCTGTGTCTTTGATCATGCTGTACTTTGACCTCTTTCTAGCTTGAAAAGGTTTTATTCATAGACTTTTCCCACCTTCCTAACCTTTCTCAGAGTCAGTTATTTTTCCAAAGTGTCAACAGCTATGGAATTCAGTATGCTAACTTCAAATAGGGACCTCTTTAAATAAACATTGCTAACAGGAGTTGTTCAGAGGAGGTTGTATGGTCTAAATAAAGCTGGGCTTAGTCAACCTTGTGAAGCAGTTGGAGTTTATCTTTCTCTTCCTCCTCTTCTATCAAAACACGACTCTCATGCGTTCCATTTCCTTAGGGCGCTGCCTTAGCGGGTTGACATCAGTACTTAAATGTTGAATTAATATTACTATAGTCTTCATTTCCAATTCTCTCTCTCATTATCAGAATTTTTATTTTCCATATTTCAAGGATACAAACATATTTTAAAAATATGACTTAACATATTTGAAATTGGGATACATCTTACAATTGATGACCTGTCATGGTTAAATTGGCAGTATATTTCTTCCTTGGTTGTACATAAAATAATGTTCTATCTTATAATTGATGACCTTTTAGCTGAAGTCAGAAATATGGGATTCCTAAAAAGCAGTAAACATTAATTTGTGTGAGTTTTAGGCACAATAGAATCTTAATGCGAGTGTTCATTTTGGCCAAGGAGTAATATCCTTACTTTCTCCAAACCCCACCTGTCATGTAGGTGACTGCTGATTCCAGCTGAAACAAGTGGCCCAAAGTCCAACAGAAGCATCCCAAAATTTAGCTAATGCAAGCAACTTGCTCTGCAGGGATGGGAGTGCTGACATTATTTACATAGGATAAGTTTCTGTTACTCATGAAGATTCCAACATGCTTTAAAGGAATGTAAGTAAAGAGAAAGAGTAGGTACAGATTATACTACAGGGGGTCTCTTTCTACCCAGTTCTGTAGGTGGTAAACAGAATTTGTAAAACCTGCTACATAAAAAACCCTTTTATTCTTAGCATTCATTCCTGCTTCCTTATGATTGTTTCCTAAAATTTATTTTCAAAAAGTAGGAGTATTACACTTTGTCAATGGGATAGAATGGAACATACAATCTGTTTAGCTTCTTCTCATTTCACCACTTAATTTAACCATGTAGCATGGGTCCTCTACTCCTTTCCCAGCTATTAGCTCATGATTTATAAATATAGGAGGACTATTTCCACTTGTGCAATGTTGCCTGTTATGGTCAAAATCACACTGTCCATCTTGTATCTGAGATGGATTTGCCTGGCCATATATCTTTAGAAATCCTTGGGCTCTAGGGACTGTGTGTTTGCAATGGGAGCAATTTGCCACTAGATGGTGATCTTGCAAATTAGCTCACTTCTCTTAGGGGAGTTGTGTAGCAAGAAGCCAGAAATGTTTGCTATTTTTTTTCTAAAACCTTAAACGTTGTTTGTACCAAAATATAACTAACTTACAACACTAAAGCTTAGTAATTTAAGGTCATAAATTGGAATTAGAGAATTAGAATGTAATTTGAACTATAGGTAATTGTCCTAAATTCTGGTTAAGACACCAAACTGAGGGTTACCTTCTAGGCAATCGCAAAATACATACTAACTCTTATCCCAGAGATAAGGCCAAAATTTCCTGAAATTTACAATATTTTCATGTATTTCCAGTGAGAGTGATCCATGGACCACATGTGGGTGTGATTAGACTTGATGATCTTTATCAAAGAGTAAATGTTTTTCAATCTTTTGAATTTAAATACTGTCTTTAATATATGCTGTCATAATCACTCTAAGTTTTGATGCAATGTACTAAGAACCTCTTGATTGAATCAGAAATTTTCTAGTACATCTGATTATCTTTCACTGAACTTTGAAAATCAAGTTTGGCCTTTTATGCGTGTTTTGAGTGACAGCCTACCTTTCCATTAACAAATCAAGAAGTTTAGCTCCGCCTGAGGACACAAAATTATGGCTTTTAATGCCAAAGGAAAGAGGGATGCCAGAGCAATATTTTAAAATCTCCTTTTGATTTATTTTTCTCCTTATGTGTTTCTCTCTTAAACTAGACTCAGGTAGAAAAACCCCCAAGTTGCTGTTGAAATCGTCTCTCTTTTATCTAAGACATAACACTCTTTGCAGTAATTTTCTTATATACAGTTTCTGTACATGTAATCTGAACCTTAGGTTGGTTGGACCACATGTCTAAGGAATACTTATCTGATTTACAATTGTTTGCAGACACCTGAGCCTGAGAAAAGTTGTACCCATTTTTCCTTTTATTTTGCCTCAGCATCATCAAGTATTTTTCCAAGTACTCAAGGATCACATTTTCTTCTCAGATACATCAGCTCGCCAGTGTTGGCTAATCCAAAACAGTGTCTAGGGCCAATAGGAGAATTAAGTTACATATAAAAAGATAAATGGTCTCTGAAAATAGCCA
The DNA here is from genome assembly GCF_005190385.1 of Monodon monoceros. NCBI lineage: Eukaryota > Metazoa > Chordata > Mammalia > Artiodactyla > Monodontidae > Monodon > Monodon monoceros. The sequence continues at coordinate 84,025,309 of NW_021703772.1, read as the reverse complement.
CAGGCACCATCTATACTGCGCCTTCAATTGTTTCCATTTTCTGTGTACTACTGCTTCCACTCACTCATTAAATTACTTTAATCTCTTGCCGGCTCAACCTACCATGGTCTTCACACTCATACTGTGTCCCCTGTCTCTTTGATTTGGTCAAGCAGAAAACCAAAGTTAATATATAAGCCAGAAGATCCAGGTAGACCCTAAGCAGCCACTGTATTTAAAAAGTTAAAACTCATGCCATTTTCAATTTTTCTCAATTACAACTTCTGCAACAATTCCTAGAGATTTTAAAAATTTTCAGAAGATATCTTACCCAGCAATCAATCAATTACATTAATCATGGACAGCACTCCTTATTTAAGCTGACATACTTTTACAGAAAGTATAGCCTAGGTGATACATACAGCATCACGAAGAAAAAATTAAAATTTGAGCACAATTTGAAATTCTTTTAAACATACTTTGTCTCTAGTCATGTTGAGATCTGGTTTCTGCTCCAGGATGTTGAACGCTAGGAGTTCTGCTACTGCAATTATGGAAATAAAAAAGATGGATGAATTGAAAATTCACAGTTTCCTTGAACCTATTAGAGAGCTGAGATCAGAAGACAAACAACTAATTAGAAAACTGAGGAGAGGCAGGTGCCTATAGAAAGAAACAGGATGCAAACACTTGTTTATATAAGGAAGGAATTCACTAGAATAACTGTTCAGTTGAAGGCTGGGTGCAGACTGGTGGAAGGTGAAGTTTGCTGGGGAGGGCACAGATATGGGGGAGGGGGACTCACTCTCCAGCAGTATTTTTATCCATGAAACCCACCATGCCCTAACAGGGAAGAACGGGACTGTCCCAGAGACAGCTTCCTTTGTGTAGGACAAGGAAGGAAGGCAGACACTAAAAATGGGGCATGAAAATATTCCTCACACCCTACCCCAACCTCCACTTTTCTCCACTCTCTCCTTTGTGAAACAAAAACTTTAATCTTCAGGGAGAGGGACAATAAAAATTGTTCTTAGGGCACTGATGGAAACCCATTGCACCTGGCAGAGGGAACAAGAAACTACCCTCCAGCCCTAGAGAAGGGACAGGGATATATTCTTTTTTTTTTTTTTTTTTTTCGGTACGCAGGCCTCTCACTGTTGTGGCCTCTCCTGTTGCGGGGCACAGGCTCCGGACGCGCAGGCTCAGCGGCCATGGCTCACGGACCCAGCCGCTCCGTGGCATGTGGGATCTTCCCGCACCGGGGCACGAACCCGCGTCCCCTACATCGGCAGGCAGACTGTCAACCGCTGCGCCACCGGGGAAGCCCAGGGATATATTCTTAATAAGAACTCTAGCTGGGAGGAGCAGGAACATGAAAAGCACGTCCTGGAGACCCAAGGACTCTTCTTCACTTCCTGCCATAGGGCTAAAAAGCATCAAGTAAAGTTGACAATGGAGTACTTCTGGGTAAGATGTGAGAGACAGGCCCTCCTGTGGTCCAGCCCAAAAGGGAAGATTGATTGGTGAAGGTGGAGTAGAAATGGAGGAAAAAACCTTGGGAAGCCAGCCTCCACTTTAAACACAAGATATCGATAGAGAAATTTGAAAGCTGTGTTTCACTAAAGGCAAAAATAGCAACAGCAAGTTCAAAACTGCCTAACTCCTGGCTAGACTAAAGCGGACCGTCACACTGAAAATGGAGCAGAAGGAATGTTCTGCCTATTTACAAGCATAAAACTACTTACTTGAATTTCTACTTTCTTACACAAAATGTTTGGCTTTCTACAAAAAAAGTATGAAGAATATGAAAAGGCAACACACACACCCACACATACACGCACACACACACACACACACACACACTCTGCAAGAGATAATACTGTAAAATCAACAGAGCCATCAGACTCAGATATAGCACAGATGTTGAAACTATCTGACAGGGAATTTGAAATTACTATGATTAATATGTTACACACTCTAATGAAAAGAGCAGACAACATGCAAAATTAGATGGCTAGTTTCACCAGAGAGAAGAAAACCCGAGAAAAAATCAACTGGAAATGCCAGCAATGAGTAACTTAGCAATACAGATAAAGGTTGCCATTGACTGGCTCAGTAGCAGACTCAGAACAGTGGGGAATTCAGTGAACTTGAATATAGGGCAATAGAAATTGCCTAAAATGGACCACAAAGAGAAAAAAGTGGGAAAAACAAAAAATAACATAGAACAAAGCATCCAATAGCTGTAAGATGATATCAAAAAATCTAACAACTGTCTAACTGGAATCCTAGAAGGAGAATCAGGACAGAATGGGACAGAAGAAACAAATAATGGCGAAGAATTTTCTGCAATTAATCATAGACATCAAAGCACAGATCCAGGAAGCTCAAAGAACACCAAACGGGATAGATAATCCCCCCACGGAATGGGGAGGTAGGTGAACACACCTAGGCACATCACATTAAAAATGCTGAAAACAAAAGACCATAAAAATCTTTAAAGCAGGGCTTCCCTGGTGGCGCAGTGGTTGGGAGTCCGCCTGCCGATGCAGGGGACACGGGTTCGTGCCCCGGTCCGGGAGGATCCCACGTGCCGCAGAGCGGCTGGTCCCGTGAGCCATGGCCGCTGGGCCTGCGCGTCCGGAGCCTGTGCTCCACGGCGGGAGAGGCCACAGCGGTGGGAGGCCTGCGTACCGCAGAAAAAAAAAAAAAAAAAATCTTTAAAGCAGTTGCATTACAATCAGAGAAACAAATGTATTATAGCTGATTTCTCATCAGAAAACATGAGAAATACTATCCTTCCGTCATTCTCTACCCAGAAAATAATATGATTCAAAAAATGTTTTTCTAAGGCCAAACAAAAACAGAAAATTCATTGCAAGCGGACCTATTCTGCAAGAAATGTTACAAGAAGTTTATGAGGCAGGAGGAATATGATAGCAAACTGAAATTAGAATCTTTATCAGGAAACAGAGAACTGGGAATGGAATAAACGAAAGTAAAATAATTTTTTAAATTGATCTAAAGAGCTTAAAAGATAACTGTCGGAAGGAAAAATAGCAATGTATTTTGTGTTTATAGCAGGTGTAAAATAAAATGTATGACAGAAATAGCATACAGTTCCTGGGGAAGAGGAATTGGAATACATATACAGGTTATAAGGCCCTTAACCCATTTGTGAAATAGTGTATAATATTGTTTGAAATAAGAGTCTGATTAACTAAATATATATATATATATATATCTAAACCAAACATCAACTACAAAAGTATGAAAAAATATATAAATAGTAGGATAACAGTAAAGATGAAATGAATTAATATGAAATGTTCAATTTTGCTTTCAAGAGAAAGCAAAAAAAGAGGAGAAAACTAACAGGTAACAGATAGAAGGAATAAAACACCATGTAAAGATGGTAGATGTTAATCCCCTAGACTTTTGTCTTGTTATTTTCTCTAGAATCACTCTGATAAACCTTAACTCATATATATAACTAGCATAATTTAGAAACAATCTAAATGCACCTGGAAGCAAGGTGCATTTCTATAGCTTTCATGACTTTCTCTACACAAAAATAAATACCTGAAGTCATTCACTCATTCAGCAAGTATTCATTGAACAAAGGCTTTCTTTGTGCCAAGGACTGTGCTTAGGACTATGGATACACTGTTGAAGAAACAGGTAGAGATCCAGTTCACTTTTTCCAGTACTTACTACCTTGTAGGTCAATAAAATCTCCCCAAGATGTATTCAGGTATTTTTCATTTTAAACAGACGTAATAAAGAAATTACTCTCTTTAGAACATTTTTTTTAAATTTTTATTTACTTTTTGGCTGCGTTGGGTCTTCTTGTACGCAGGCTTTCTCTAGTTGCGGCGAGCGGGGTCTACTCTTCGTTTCTGTGCGCGGGCTTCTCATTATGATGGCTTCTCTTGTTGTGGAGCACGGGCTCTAGGCACGCGGGCTTCGGTAGTTGTGGCTCCTGGGCTCTAGAGCGCAGGCTCAGTAGTTGTGGCGCATGGGCTTAGTTGCTCTGTGGCATGTGGGATCTTCCCAGACCAGGGCTCGAACCCGTGTCCCCTGCATTGGCAGGAGGATTCTTAACCACTGCGCCACCAGGGAAGTCCCTAGAACATTTTATTGACATGTTTGTTGCACTGCTAAGAATAAAATCTTTGAAAATGGTGTGTAATAAAAAATATATATCTATATATAAGGGACAATATTGGTTACCTACACGACATTCGCTGACTCCTCACATCTTACTAAAGAAGCTGATATTTTTCGGGTTTCCAGTCTTCCTCCATACAACCTGTATGACTCAAGGAAAACTGAGTCTATCCCTAGCCCCAGATGTTAATACTCATCAATCTAAACTAATCATCTAATCACATTTCCACACCCAAACCAGTGACTAAAACTCAAACTTCATCCAACCAGTGCATGGCAGGCATTCCAGCAGTCATTATTTTTATTTCATGGGTTGATCCCTGACATGATGTAGCCTAAACACACTGGGAAAGATGCATTTTTTTCCACAAATGGAAGAGTGGCTTCTTCTCTATTCTACTACACAAAGACAGGGAGACAGACTATCCTGGAGGCTATTGGCAGTTATGTTTTGGCCACAAGAAAGGCCAGCTTGAGAACAAAGTAATACACGTACAAGAATTGGCCTGAGAGAGTCATAGAGGGACTGAGTTGGAGTCATCATTTTAATTTTCCTTAAACTTGCCCTATCCTCAGTCTCCCAGTTATATGTGATCCACTTATTCACTCAATAAATATTAATTGAGCACATACTATATGTCAGACATTCTTCTAAAGGCATCCACTGCTTTTTGAAAGTTCGCTTTATGCCACTTCATTTTTACGAAAGACCTACGTTAGTAGCTATCTGAGCTAATCCAAAGAAATCTGAAGACAATTTTTGCTCTTACGAAAAAAGACAAAAAGTGAAAAGAGTTCAGCATTTGTTTTGTCACAAGCCATTTATAGAGGCAGCACATGCTCTGAGCATCAAAAGTGGCACCACCAAGCTCTTTCCCCAGAACTACACTCTCCATCTCAGCATCAAGCCCCATGGTTTTGAACTCCATCTGTGAGCATCTGAGCTTTATCTCCATGTATTTTTTCCTCTGTTAGCAACATGTGTCTTAAGGTAATTGCTTCTTTGCTTTACTCCTTTTGGGCTTACAAAAGTTGTTGTAGGGATGCTCTACTTTTGGAAAGCGGGGAAAACCTGTGTTAAGGATACAGCATGAACCAAAAAGGCAAAGGGCCCTGTCTTCAAAGAGTTTATGTGCATTGTAAGGGCAGAAAATAAATAAGAAGTAAATATAAAATAGGTCAGATGTTGAGCAATGCTTTACTGTTAGTTTTTTTGTTAGTTTGGTTTTTTTGCGGTACGCGGGCCTCTCACTGTTGTGGCCTCTCCCGTTGCGGAGCACAGGCTCCAGACGCGCAGACCCAGCAGCCGTGGCTCACGGGCCCAGCCGCTCCGCAGCATGTGGGATCTTCCCGGACTGGGGCATGAACCCGCGTCCCCTGCATCAGCAGGCGGACTCTCAACCACTGCGCCACCAGGGAAGCCCTACTATTAGTTTTGATTGATGTTCCTCATCACTTCTTGTGGCTCTAACTTTCCATCTGAGGTCATTTTCCTTTAGCCTCTTCTCTCAGGAATCCTGTCCCCCAATTGCCAGCCCCTTCACTGCAGCCTTGAACTCTGATCTCTCCTCCTCTCTCCAGTTCCTTCTCTCTCTGCTGAGGTAGGTAGTAAAATGTCTCCAAGCAGAAATCTGGAGAGATCTTGGGGCTCACTATAATTCTCTTGTCTTTAGGATACATTCTGCCTGTTGCCCCATATCTAAAAACAGCTGCCTTATATATTTTTAGTTGGAAGGAAAGTCCAGTGCCAATCTCACACTCAGGTTAATGAGTCTTCCATGGTTAATGAGATTTGGAAGGATGGACATTCCAGGTCTGAGAAATAGTCTGTATGTCGTTTTGAAAGAATTAAATATATTTTTGATGCAATAGCTGAGTATGGTTAGAAAAGGAGAACAGTTTATTTCTAAGAATCATGAGTGAGCGCATATGTGACCAGAGGGGAAAGTAAGATCTACGTCATAAAGGGACCTGTAGCCGAATAAACATGTATTGCCATATATCCCCTTTACCAAATTTTCCCTATTACTTTTGCAGTGTACACAGCTTATTGAAATTTTTTTCTGCATATCCCCACTATAAGGTTGATGAGAGTAAAACCACAACTAACTTGTTCACTATTATATTTCCAATTCCTATTTCATAGTAGACACTCAATAATATTTGTTGAACTTATGTATGTGTATGTTTCTCTGTATGTCAGATGTGTTTATCTGTACATATGGGATTGTTTTATACATTAAATTGTTTTAAATTATTGCCGATTATCTCAGCCTAAAAGGTATTACCTATGATTAAATGAGCTATTTTGGGAAACATGTTTATTCTTCCAGGAAAATATTATGTTACTAAGAAAATTTATTTATTTCATTAAAAGTTTCAAATTTTGGCCATCACATTAAAACTACCTCAGGGCAAAAGTTCAAAGGAATTATAATTAAGTAAAATAAATACAAGCATGAATGTCCAACACATGTTAAATCAATGAAACACTCATTTTGAAAAATAGCTGGTACTCTCTTGGTAGGCCAACAGCCTGGACAGGGTCACAAATAATTTAATGAAAAAAGTCCATTTGGTGACCACAAATGGTTATGGTATTACAAGAAAGAGGCTTCCTTTGACAAGTAATTTTCTTGATTTTGTCTGCCATTGAAAGATTATTGCAATAATTTTGATTTAGTTCCTAAATCAAAAAACTTGGTTTTGTCATATGTTTTCTAATATAAGATGAATGTGTGAGAGATGTTTCAAAAAAGCCACCTGGAACAAAGCAATCGGGAAACCCAAAGCTTCAGTGGAAAAAATAATAAATATTTTAATTTTCCCCATTTGCTTTTAGACATATTTCCTGGAGCCTTTAAACACCAAAATAAATAACCAAACTTCTGAGCTATCCCATCTGACTTGAATTTGAAAGTGTTGTACACATAGTTAAATTCTACTCAACTTCTCCAAAGTGATGCTTCTAGGTTCCCTGTTTTATTTTTTAAGTAAAAGTATTTGACATATTGAAATTCAGTCACCTCTCAATCAGCTACATGTGGAATAGCCCCCTTGTGGACTAGACACAGTGCTTTTTAAATTTCATAAATTTTATATTCCACAGATATTTATGATGTTTTATAGATTGTAAGCTCTTCATACAGATTTACTGAGTAAATGCTTCTCCCATCTTTTTCTGTTGGAATAGACATTTATTTTTATTTTAGCATGGCCAAAGTTTATTCCAACAGAAAAAAAAAAAAGATGAGTGAAGCATCTAAACTTCTTAAGTTTTATCCTGCAGAGTTGAATGAATTTGTCAAACTCACGTGGGCAAAATAATTTTATATAATAAGATGAATAGACGATATTTTCCTGATTCCTAAAGGAATATTTTCACACTCTGCAGAGGTGGAAGATGGATGTCCACGCTAAAATAATTTAGAAAGACATGTAAGAGTTAGAACTCATTGAATGCAAGTAAATTATAATAACCTGAGCTAAGTTAAGCAGATATTTTAAAGAGGATGTAGATGAAGGGCTATCTGTAAGCAAAATGGGAATTTTATAATATAAAGATAAGAATTAACCCAAACTTTTCTAGAAAGACTTGAGGCAGGTACAAAATATATGTGTGTGTGTGTACCTGTATATATATGCAAGTTTCTGTATAAACACCATCAAGCCCAGGGAAGCTCTCTCTGCCTATTCTCTGTCTTCTCTTTCTACCTCTGTCTCTGTCTCTGTCTCTCTTTCTCTCTTTCAAATTTTCTTTTCATTCAGTATATGGTAAAGTACATCACACCACCATCTCAAGTTTTTATATCTCCTCTGTGCACGAGACCCATCCACACTGAAACTGAAAATCTCTTAGTCCTAGTTTATAATTTCTGACCAAAAGAACATGATTGGCTCAGCTTGGGGCAGTTTTCCATCTTCATTTTAATTTCTAATAGAATTATTAATTTTGAAATGTCACTTATTTGTCTTTAATATAATGCTCTATAGGACATAGTTCAAATAGCTAATTATTTTACTTAAAATTGTGATGTAATGGTGCACTCTATTACTTTGTGTCCTTTGCAAGATAACACAAAGAGAGAATCCTACACCGTGGATTCTGGTAATGAGTTTATATCAGTAGACCCCTTAGAACACAGGACATTGAGGAAGAAAAGTTTGAATCATCCAATAGAGCCAAAACCTTTTACCATCCCAAACGTGGGCTGAAGACAAAGGTAACATAAAATTGGTAAGTGAAAGAAGGAAGTTGTAAATGTCAGCTCTAGCATAGTGATGAAACAACCATGCATATTTTTTTCTTTTTACTCCTCTTTAAATTTCCCTGTCATTTTTAAAAGAAGCATTAGTGAAAGTTAAAACTGCATCTTAGTTTTTAGAACATAACCAGATAGGACTGTAATGGAACAAAAAGAGAAATTATTATTAATCCGTGAAGAATATGACAAATAAGGGAACTTCTCGCCTTCCGTTTTTTTGAAACAGATGAGAACATTTTCATTTAGACAAAAGGTAGTTGTGGCATATTAATAAGAAGCAAACCACCATTGCTATTGTATGGCATAATGGTTAGTTTCACATAAAAGTGTGAAGTGGATACCTCAAAGCAAATACTTTCATGTAATGAGTGCATTGCTTGAAGAATGTAGAAGCAAAATCTCTTTCCATACTTTTGCTCTCATTTAGACAAACTCCTTTAGACAGTACTGTTTCCCTACTTAGCAGTCAGTCATTTGGCTTTCTTCAGTAACAAAACTGTGGTTTTGAGAGTCAAGGGTGGGGGGCATCTCATGATGATAACGAAACAAACCTCAGGCAAAGCAAATATATGAGAATCGTGGTTCCAAAATATGGAGATTTTTGTTCCTTGATGAAACATCTGAGCCATTAGGTCAGCCCTGGGATAGCTTACTTCCAGACCTTTTACAGGGGATAATAAAACCCCCATTATTTAGCCCATTTGGGGTTAAATATTCTGATTTACATATTCTGACTTACCCAAGAAAAACCTTTCTACTCAAGTTGGTTTCCACACTAAGGATATTTGCTCTCTTCTACTTTATTATCACCTTATCAGTGAGACTTTCCCTGATGACCCAGTATAAATAGGAAACTACCCTAGCACTCTCCACAGCCGTTTTATTTATAACACGCAAAAACTGGGAAAAAGTAGTTTTTAAATCAAATGTTTTTAACTACCCAAATCTCCCCTGCCAAAATCATTGATACTTCTTACTTACAAAGGGAAAAGGAGTAGCTTCACAGCGTAGTGACCTAGTGAACAGCCCCTTAACCTAGTGATCAGATATTAGAACAAGTGGACATCACAGGCTTTCTGGGAAGGGCATCGCATCACTCCTGTGGTAATCCTGACAGAATCATAATCTAAATTTAGCATACAAAGCATCAAACAGACACAAATTGAGTTACAAAATAACTGACCTATATCTCTCAAAAATATCAAGGTCAAGCTAGAGAGTGAGAAAAAGGAGCCCAAGAGCTGTGGCAACTAATTGTGACAAGTGATTGCAGAACAGATCTCGGACTGGGGAGGAAATAAATACAGCAAATTATTAGAACCATTGACAAAATTTGAATATGGGTAATGGATTAGATAGTAGTACTCTATAACTGTCTCAGTGTTTGATTTCCTGGTTTTGATAATAGCAGTGTTGTAATGAAAGAGATGTCTCTGTTTTTAGGAAACACACAGAAAGATATTAATAAAAAGAGGCATGACTTCTCCAATTTACTGCCCAATGATTCAGAACAAACTTTCTTGGAATTAAAAAAAATGAAAGTTAAGAAAAAACACATCCACAAAGGAAAGCCTGAGCTCAAGTACCACTTGGCCAGCTCCCTTGATGTCAGTCTAATGCGGATGCCATCTCCCACAGCATCCTGTAGATACCACTACCTTAGAATCTTCCACATTGTATAATAAACAATAATTTGCCTCTTCTCCTAGGAGAGTCAATACGATTCAAGGACAAAAACTGTGTCATGTTTGATTTTGAATCTTAGTTTATAGCACAGGGCATGGTCTAATCAGGGACATAATAAAGGGTTACTGAGTAAGCATATAGAGGTGTATAAGACTAAAGAAATATGCACTGCACATGGAGAAGGAAAACTGGTTACCATTAATGAAATGATCTGTAAATTTGTGATCTTATGCATTTTTAAAAATCATTCACCTGACTGCAATTTAAGGTGACACTTTGGTTAATTTTAGAAAACCCAATAGTCTAAGCTGAAACACATTTAATATTCAGATTTTTACAACCACTAATTTGCACACCAGTGATCCTTTGAAAGACTTGAAAACACAGTAAATATGATGAAAACCAAAGAAGACAAAAAAAATGGTGTGTAAATCCTAGGAAAACATACCACTTAAATGCCATTGCTTCTGTATCAGTGCTTTACTTGGTAGGATGGGAGAAGAATCCCTTTAAATTTCTGTCTCCATGGAACTTCTTATCTCATACTATCTTTTTCTTTTTCCCTTTTGTCCAGCCATGGGCACATTTACATAATTTTCTTGTCCACGTTACTAATTTCTGCCAGCTCTGTCCTTTAGAAGTATAGCACTGCGCTTAAATCTTAGTGTTATTTTTTTCCTTTTAATGTTTACTTTAGGTTTTATATTTTAGTTAGCTGACTACTAGAAGTAACATGTTAGAAGGAAATTCTTATTCTCTGTTCCTGGTGTTGCCTTCTACATAGAGTAAGACTCTCTCTCCATCCCCTTGCTCACTTCACCCCAGATGGAGGCACTTGACTTGAGGAATAAAGTAGACATTTTCAGGACAGCTACACCCCTGTCTCCCGACAGGGAGAACACAGTGTCTCTACTCCACCAGTGGCTGCCTTTTCCCCACTTGTCCAGTCCAATCTGCTAGGCCCAAGTGGGTAATTCAACCTAAGTTCAGTGATTCATTCAGCAGGTCCAAGTGGCTGTCAATCTAATCAATCCCCTCCCATCTGGCCTTTATCAGTAAATAAGGTGATAAGTGGGTTACATCTGCCACTGTTTTATTTTAGTTCTTTATTGTTTTTCAGAACTCTGATAGGCAAGAGGGGTGATGTTTCTTGGGTGCCACCCTAGAGCTCAGCACAGTATTATATGACTGCGTATATTTTAACTCTAATAAAGTTCAGTAACAGAACATCCTAAATGATGTTCTACAGCTACCCTAAGTACCATATTGTGGGTTCTTTGTTGAGAACAAACCTTCTTACAAAAAAGAAAGGTAAACAGAAGAATGTCAATGTCAAGGCCCTTCCTAGTACTAGTGTGAACCAAATCAATGCAGCTTCGACTTGAAACTAACTAAACATTGGCAGATATTATTCTTATTGAGATTTATATACTGAAAAATTTTCCTTTGTACCCAGATGCAAAAGAGATAGAAACCCCAGATGAGAAGCTGTATTGCCAGGTATTCTTCAGGATTCCTAGAACTAGCATATTCCCCATAGTTTTCATAGTATATTCCCAGAAAGTTTAATATAGGTCACATAAAAATATTGGGGTATTGAGAAATATTGGTTTGCACAATTTTTTTTTTTTTTTTTTCCGGTACGCGGGCCTCTCACTGCTGTGGCCTCTCCCGTTGCAGAGCACAGGCTCCGGATGCGCAGGCTCAGCGGCCATGGCTCACAGGCCCAGCTGCTCTGCGGCATGTGGGATCTTCCCGGACCGGGGCATGAACCCGTGTCCTCTGCATTGGCAGGCGGACTCAACCACTGCGCCACCAGGGAAGCCCGGTTTGCACAATATTAATCAGACTTATCTTTTACAGTTCATTATGATATAAAATATATTGTGAATCTCTGAGAGGTGAACATGGTATACACTAGTCCTGTTCCTGTTCACCGTGGGAGTCCTCCTCCTAAGAGCTTTTCTCACTTGTAATTACCAGGACTGTAGAAAGAGGTTGGCTGAAGGACTGCTTCCGGTAGGAACACATGGCAGATAAATAATATTTGCTGGAGTTCCTTCAGACTTGGGTGTGGGTCTTGGCTTTGCCTAGTCAGGAACACTATTTTACCAGTTTTCCCAGGGATTGTCAGACTCTGGAGGATTCAGTAATACTGAATCAGCTTACGGGAAACAGATTTATAAACCAAAATGCCAATTTATTCACTTAAACAGAACAACACACTGCACTATGTAACAGAATGTGACTGTCATACAGAGTGAAGTAAGTCAGAAAGAGAAAAACAAATATCGTATATTAATGCATATATGTGGAATCTAGAAAAATGGTACAGATGAACTGGTTTGCAAGGCAGAAAAATAGAGACACAGATGTAGAGAACAAATGTATGGACACCAAGGGGGGAAGCTGGGGGAAGGGCGGTGGTGGTGGTGGGATGAACTGGGAGATTGGGATTGACATATATACACTAATATGTATAAAATAGATAGCTAATAAGAACCTGCTGTATAAAAAATAAAAATCAAATAGAATACTTGCATCAGCTGGCAAGTACATGCTCCTTCCCAGTAAAAAAGTCTTCTTGGGAAATCAAAATAAGAGCAGATAATTTTTGTGGTGAGTCAAGAAGCAAAACGAAGGGAATTGGCAGATATTGGGGAATAGTACATTCAATTAGTGGCAGACTGATGAATCCTTCTGCCTTTTATGTCTATACCTGTCAAGAAGTTAAGAACAACATCACCAAACCAGCTACCTTCCTTCTGAGTCATGGCTGAGTAAGCACTGACACCTTTTAGTATTTGTTTAAAAAAAAAAAAAAACCCACAACAAAACTGTATTCCTGATCAGTTAACAAAATATTCTGTTATAACATTTCTTTATGATGGATATTTCACACAATTAATTACTTTCTATCTTATCTTTCATTACTTACATTTCAGATTAATGTGTCTCCATTGGGTTTTGGGAAAGTTCCATAGGCTCCTTGTTCAATTTTAGGAGACCTATTTATCTAATTATCAAGACATGTAAAATAGTCTCTTAGGGAGGGTTACTTCTACAAATGGCTAACCTCATTTGTTTTGTGTTGAATGATGTCAGCTTCAATTCACGAGGTGACATTTAATGACCATATTCATATATTTTTAGGGTAATTTCTATTTAAAGAGCATAACATCAATGTACTGGCTACATAGCTTAACACTCTATTGCTGCTTGGTATGGAGATTTTACATATACACACACACACACACACACACACACACACACACATTTTTTACTCTTAAAAAAAAAATAAAGCACACCTGAGGGGAACATAACTGCAAACACTGGCTTGATTCTAAAATGATTGTATTTAATGATTCAATATAGGACATGTCTTTTTTTTTCTTTTTCTTTTTCTTTCTTTAGGACATGTTTATAAGGTCTCTCTACCTTATGCCGCCCAGCCTTTGCAGTTGGCTTGGGGATATAAAGACAAATAGAAGTTAGACTGCAATTCCAAGCATACTTTGACTGCATTAAATCTGAATAAGAACACCCTCTCAGGTTGAGCAAACAATCATCTATCTACTGCTCATTCATTTCAGAGAGCAACAGAAACGAATTGGTTTCCCTTGAAAAATTCACACTCAATGCTGGTTGATTCTTCATATCTTACCATTAAAGTCTTATCATTTTACAACAACTTACTTTGTAGTGAATACAAAACCCCCTCAAAGAATTCACCCTTCTGTCAGCCTTGTGAAAGCTGAGAAAAAGAGAATAGGTGAAGACCCTAACTCGGACACTGGCTGAGCAAGCATCACACTGAAAGTTACCAGACTTAAGAGTCTACCCTGATCGTAGTTCTCTGCTATGTCGCTTTGGGTGAGTCATTTATCCTGTGTGGATCTCATTTTCCTTATCTTATTAGGATGGTTATGAAATCAGATGGCTATGGGTGTTAGGCAGGTAAACTAATGATTGAATCAGGCTGAGGTTAAGAGACTAGAAAGTTGTGGGAGACTGTGACATTAAAGAGCCAGAGATAAAACTAGATGCCTTACAAATTTGTAGCTAGTTGACAGTTGCAGCTGTTCATTTGCGATTGAGCAACATTTTCTAAACTCTCAAGAGTAGATTGGTATGCTAAATATAATTTCCAAAGAGAATGATGAGTAATCTATATGCTTTAATACTGTGTCCAATATCACAAGGTAAAATTGTGATAGAGCTGGGAAAGGATTGGAGAATTAAAAAAACATACGAATTTAGATCTCAGGATGTTTCAGAGATCAGAAAGTAATTTGCCTTATTTCATAGAAAGGTAAACAAAGGCCTGGAGTAAGTAAATGGCTAATTTAGGTCTCAGGTTGTTAATAGCCAAGCAAAGACCAATACCCCAGACTCCTGTTGGGTCTCCTTTTCCAACACTCTGCTCTTTTCTGTAACACAGAAATGTTGAGAATTGTAGGGAATCTTAATGACAGTCTAGTTAAACCCCTTCATTTTATTAGATGAGAAAACCTACACTCAAGGGGTTGGAGTTATCAACCACACACTCGGCAACGGAGCTCCAGCTACAACCCACATCTCCTAACAAGCAACCGGTATTCATTTTTCCACATATTCAGTACGTTTTATTTTGTGTAACAATTGATGCAGAAGAAAGCAATAGCCATGAAGTCTAAACTGCCTTCACAACTACAATTTTAAATATTGTGCAAATAGTGATATAAGTGACGAAGAAATGATCTTTAGAAGAGAGCGTGCTGTCCTATTACACAATTTCATCTCATAATAAACATGTCTATTTCTCTACTTCAGTATAGGAACACATTATACCAGGCACATACTCTGCTTATTTCTTTTGGTTGAATATTCAACAAAATCCTCCTAAGTGTACTGGTTTTTGGAGGCAGCACTAATTCTGGTATCATATGTAAATCACTGCTAAGCCAGGCTTCTTCCACTGGTGACTTTACTTTTGACAAATGTACAGTCTGATCATTGTAAATGGTGCTAAAATTGTTTCATGAAATCTTGCCTGGAAGCATGGAAGTCAGAATAGGAGACAATAAGTTTTTGTCATCGTGAAAGGCTTCTCTTATCATGGAGAGAACTATCAATATTCACAATATTTGTCACAGGATCATTTACCTTTGACAGGCTACCCATATTTTTTTTTTCACAAAGACGGAATCAATGAGAATATAATAGAAAAGGACAGTACAGTGTGTGCTACCAATAAGGACTTTATAAAGGTAACACAGAGTCCTGAAAATCATCCACCTGTCACCATAAACCAGCCAACCACCCAAACTCCCGTAGCATTCAATACATTCAGTTTACCCTAAATTCCTTAGAGCCTATCTCAAAATGTAACATTTGCCTTTACTTGTGTGTTTTCAGCCTTGATACAGGGGTTAAATTGTTAATGCTTTACTTTCACTTCCTTAAATTTTTTTAAATCAAACTTTGCTTTTTCTCTCCCTGGGGCACAACAAATGGACAGCTTTCCTCTCTTGTACTCCTCCTTCCATTACCATCACAGCAGAATGCATCTGAGACTGTAATAATTCAGTGATGAAATACAAAATGTCGCAATGCCATCTCTCTTAAAGTGAACTGAGATTTTGTTATGCCATTTAGGTGCACTAATAGCAACTCAAGTCCCATGGAGTATCCTAATGTGAATTTAATGAGCTGATAGCATATAAATGACAGTACTGCGAGGGTGAAGGTGACATAACCTTTTTCTTTCTATTTGATGTTTGCCTTTGAAAAACTACAGATCTGTTCAAAACCTACTGCATTATTACTAAGTGGCACATCACTCACCAAAGGAGCTACTATTGTTTTAGCATTTAAGAATATTTTTCTCTTTTACTGGAACAAGTAGCAAGAGCAATTTTTTTATCATTAGGATAAAAAAGATCTGAATAGTCTTTCTCTGAACAAACACAAATTATGTAGCGCTCTGGTGTCTATTTTGCCATAGGCCGATGGTCTCCAGTGACAAATATTTACTTATGGGCCCCATATCCTTTGAATGTCACAGACAGTGATATAACATCACCAAACTGGATGTTAAAGACAGCAAAACTATCCATCTTTATATGAGGTATTATTTGAGGATGCAAGTTAGATGCTTTATAAAGATGGTATATATAGAAGCTTTGTCATATGTGGAAATGGAATAAGGGGAAAGGGTGGACAAATTTTAAAAAGAGGAAAAATGATTCAGTATCTTTAATGGTGAACGGTAATAATGAACATAGAAATACTTTTAAAAAGTTTATGACACTTCCAATGCATTTTTCGTGGGATTTATGCTCTAGAATTAAGAGGTATATAACAGAGCATTCTGGAGGTCTGGAGGATGGAATGCGGGGTCAAGAATTGACTGAGTAAGAGTGAGAGGCTTATGTGGTCACATGTCACTAGCCTGAAAACCTTTTACATCCCTCCCATTTAAAAGAGGGAATGCATACCTCAAACACTTTTTAAGACTCTTTGAACCTCCTTAATTTAAAAATGAAGAAACTGGGACCAGAGGGATTACGTGATGTTCTGAAGCCTCAGGCTGGTTTAAATAACAGAGCTGCGCAAGATTAGAACACCCATCCTCTGATTCCAAGTCTGTAGCCACTTCGCTTTAATGGCTACAGCAAGCCATGATAAAGACATGAAATTGACGTGATCTTTAAAATTCATCAGCCATTCATGTAGATCTAAATAACTAGCACGGAGTCTGATTGGAATTGAAGCTGTCGCGCCTAACATTTAAGTTAAACAAAACTAAGTTAAACAAAATCTGTCACAACGCAAGTCATTTAGTTTTCCAAACAAAACTCTACCTTGGGTTACATTCTATGAATATAAAAATTAAGCAGCTTAAGAGTTTCAAAAGTTTGGATTTTGGCAAAGTTCAAAAATCTTCTGGTTGCCAGGGGACAAAGCAAAACATATCACATATGCTTAACAACCAACATGTACATATTTTGTCTTTCCTAGGTTTCTAGGGCTGGTCAGGCATAATGATGCATTACTGCTGAAGGAGCTTCCAGCAGGGACAAATGTTTATCTGTTTCCAAAAGCATTTTCTTAATCCATAACAAAAACAGCCCAGTATTTCTCATTGTTTAATGACTGAGTAAAGGTTAATGCTACCCAACAGAGATTGTATTCCGTTTTATATTTTTATTGTCTCAGCGACTTTAAGTGAAAATCACTGGTTATGTTGTGGTTGAAAAATATTAAATATATGAAGGTATTTTCCCCTTAGGGACTATAAAAGCATTATAATATTTGGCATACTTATTGTCATTAAAATATCAAGTTATTTTTGTAAGTTTTTGGAATTAGAGTCTGAGTATTATATTGATCTCCCTGTGCTATACTGCTGCTTCCACTAGCTGACTATTTTACATTCGGTAGTGAATATATGTTGATGCTACACTCACTTTGCTCCAAACTTACGATATTCATATATTCACATGTCATATCCATACATCACATGAATATATGATGAATTACTTTAATCCTTTCCATTGATGGACACTTTGGTTCTTCAAAAATTTGTACTATTATACATAATATTGCAATACATTTTTTTATATGTGCTTGTATTGTGAGTACATTTTTATAAATAAGTTCCCAGAAGTAGAAAGGCTGAGTCAAAGGACACGTAGAGATTCAATTTTACGATTTATTGTCACTATAAAGGTGATCACAACCACGTTAGCTCTAGATATTTTGAAACTTTACAATATTTTTCATTTGATAGTTGAAAAGAAGCTTTTTTAAAAAGTCATTTTATTTGAACAGAAATAGGTTGCCTTTTTAGGTGTGTATTTCCTATTAGTAATATCTTTCAGTGAACTGCCTACTGATATTTTGTCAGTTTTAAAATCTTTATTCTTATTGAGTTGTAGAAACACTTTTTATGTAACATTATATGACTTTATCAATTATATGCAGCAAATAGCTTAACCCAGTAGGACATTTGCGTTGCACTTGTTCTTATGCGTTAGACTTCAAAAATTGAGTCAAATGTATTCATCTTTTCCCTTAACATACTTAGACTTTATTTATCATCTTAGATACATTCTAATAATTTCTAAGCAAAGATGGTTTCAGCAAAGATTCAAATGAGTACTATGTTAGTTTAGGACCAAAATTTCAAGTGGCCGAGACGACTTTATGGCATACCTAACTTTTCTTTATATTTTGATAAGGTGGACCTCTGCTAATGTTGCTCTTCTCTAACCTAAGGTATTACAAAAAATAAAATAAACTTTTGTTTCTGAGAACCTGGTGGCAATTCACTCAGTGAGCCCTGCTAGGATTATTGATCGCAGAGAAGACTTCTGTGAGGAACGAAGGCAGCCACTTTTATTTGTAACCATATGTGTATTCCAGGCATTGATCGTTTGTTGGGTCTGCTGTTAAGTGGAAATCCTAGTTATAATTTTATCATTTGGCCTGTGGATGATCCTCTGTTACCTGACATAGCTCAGGAGACTATAGACTTAATTCTTAGAAATATCTGGGATGGTCGGTTAGAAGAATCTGCTATCATTGCACATCTCATAGAATCCCAGCGAATTTTCAAAGCAGCTCAGGACTCTGAAGAAGACAGAGAAGGAAACAAACTAATTCTTGATTCAAAAGGAGCCAGATTTTGGTTTAAGTTCAGAACTTGAGGTTGGAGCAGGTTGCAAAATCCTAAAGAGCAAACTGTTTCTCTCTTTTAGGCTGGAAACAGAATGTTAAGAAGTGCAATAGAGATACTGTCATACCCTAACACAGATTAACAGTGTTATATCTCTCTTTCATGTATTCAAAAATGTGCATTAAGTATCTACACTATTCAAGGTATTGTGCCAGGCATTGTATAAGATGCAAAACAGGATGAGATGAATAAGGGTGATGACGATGATGATTATTATTATTATTCAAGAAACTTTATAAATAAACACACAGACAAAAATAAAACCAGAAGCACGAGGTAATATAAAGAGAATACAGATAAAGTATCATGAGAGGTTTTAGGAAGATTGCTTTTGCCTGTAAACTTCAGCCAAACTGATTTATGGAAAAGGTGACAATTTCACTGAGTTTTGAAAAAATAAGAGACATTTAGACATGGAAATATATGAGACAATATCCCAAAGAGAGAAAATGGTTTGCGTTTTAAAAAGTGGTGCCTTCTCAGAGCTAAACACCTTCTTTGCCTTCGGACCAAAGAGCATCAGTAGTTAAAAGTTCTTCGCCTCAGAGTAAGTCAGATGTTCTAACATCATGGGATTTCCTGCTCTGTGGAGACCATATAGATATATAGATATAGATATATACACTATTGTATATATATATATATATATATATATATATATATACTATATACTATTGTACTAATAATGCTAATAATATACTAATATATATATATATATTCTTTCAAATCTTAGCCACCATGACAAGCAAAGATTATTTAAGTAAATTTCTCAGATGAGACCTAGAGATAAACCAGTTGACTTGTGTCTGCAAAACCAGTAAATAGTTTGAAATTTTTCCTGTGTTAATGGATATTCTTATTATATAAATAAGAGGTCTGATAAAAGGAAGGCTAAAAGACTTGAATTTTTTCATATACTCTTTTATCATACATGTATTTTATTTTAGAGACTTTATAATTTTTTTCAGATGTAAATATTTAGAGAAGTGTTGGATTCAGATATGAGGAAGGAGAGAATTCAAGGTCTTTAATTTTCTGCTTGTAGCCCTAAATGAAAGCATGGCTGAAAATCAGCATTATTTTGATTCTGGGTCCTAATATGTCTGAGGTAGCAGAATCTTCACCAAGATAGCCTAAAACGTAGTAAAAAATCAAATATTTCAGCATATGTACCAAAAAGTACTGCGTGGGAAGAATTGTCATTTTTATCCAGTAGCTGCAGGCAATGGCCCTTCCAAGGACTGTGACCTAGAGTATAAAGACAGTATATGCAGCTGACACTTCTGAACCACCAAGTTATGTGCAACATCAGTTTAATGTTCACAAAGTGTACGGTTTATCTCTGGGAAAATGTGCAGATCAGAAGATGTGAATCTCTTATTGGTGTAAGTCTCACATGTGTAACGTGGGTCAAAGTGACAGCAATGGAAGAGTGTGTTTCTTCTCTGCCTCTAATCCAGGCCTGTCATTCCATACGGTCCAATATCTCTGACCGTCATTTAGGTGCTAGGAATAAGTAAATATTGGCATCCTGTTAAAATGATTTGTTCAGATGAAACTTTTTTTTTTTTTCAGCAGAATAAGTGGGGGACAGCTTTGAGAAGCTCTCTCCTCTGTTCTAGAGTATATGTGTGTGAAGGTAGGAATGTGGCTTAGATGACCTTTCAATGAGTCTTTTAGCCTAATTCTTCTGATTTTCAAATATATAGAGATCATTATCCTACAAAAGCTATATGGAAAGAAATCATGCCTTAGAATCAGAATATGCCAAATTTCATTGGCTTTAACATGAATTAAAACCCACTTTACCTTAAAAGGAGAAAGACTAAGAGGAATGCAAATGGCTTGGACCAAAAAAAACAAAAAACCGCATCTCGTGCAGTTTGTTCAAGAGGGAGAGAGACTGGGAAACCCTCAAGGAAACAAAGCTTGAGCCATAGAAGCAAATGGTCACCCCTGCAAAGCCCAGTAAATTCAAGCTTTGTGTATACAAGTGGATTGAGTAGGTTTGGAAACCACACCTCCGTCAGTTTATACTGATGGATCTGGTCCTGCTGTTACCAGTCAGATTTTAAGCTTTGATTTATGCAGCTTTTGGTGTTTGAGGTTTTGTTTGGTTTTGGGATTCAGCCTTTTTTTCCCTTTCTTTCCTTTTTTTTTTTTATTGCAGCAACATTTTGTCCAAAAACACACCCCAGAATCTTTAATTATATGTAGATACCATGTCATTTCATAGAACGTACATATTTAATGTAATCTGAATGCTCTAAATCAATGTTGAGCAGACCTTCTGCAACTGAAATAATATGGAAATTTGTGTAACCTGCAATTATAAAAAGCACAGTTACAGGAAAGAAATGTTTTCCAGTCTCTTCTGGGAACCCTACATAACTTGTTTATTCCCCCTACATTTGATTTACAACAAATGAAATGAATTGTCATCAAACTCCCCAAAATGCAATTATCTCCATAGGTCACAGATCTAAAATTATGCCAAAGAAGTTCAAGTTAGAAGGAGCTAAGCCCTTCAGTGTCATCCAAGCCCTTTAGTGGACAGATGAAAAAATTAATGTCAGGGAGTTTGGTTAAGTGATTTGCTCAGGATAGCACAACTTGTTAACTCCAGCACTGTGTTTACTTATCCTAGCCCTTGGTCCCTAATCCGGATTTCTTTTCTCTACAAAGTATATGATGCAGAAGGGCCTCGAAGTCCTAGATCTAATACTTTCCTTACCTTGGAGTTGAGAAATTTGGACATCAAGGAGCTTAGAGTATTAAAAATCTGGTTTTCTGTGGGACAGAATTGCTGCTGTTGACCCCATGTTACCTTTTACCAGACCTCCTCACAATAGTCATCCATCCTAAACACTAAACAAAACAAACAAACAAACAGAAGAAGACTGGAAACGGAGGGAGAGAGAACAATTTAGTTTTCCAATAAATCAGGTACAAAAGATCACATTGGAAAGAGTCTCTCTCCCTGTGACATTATGAAATTGGGGCTTTGGTTGATCCAGAATCAAGGGCTGAATTAATGATTATTACTATTAAAAACTTTTTTTTAAATTTATTTTTATTTTAAATTTTATAATACTAAGTCACCCAAATAGGAGAGGTTTTCTGTTTAGGTACTAGTTGCATAATTGCCACCTCCATCAGTGATGACCTGATCATGAGTGTGTATGGTCATTTAAGTTCTCTAATGTTAATGCATTTCTTCCTGGATAATATGAAAGATTTTTTAACATATTTAAATTGGGACATATGAGATAAGAATTGATTTAGAAGTAAAAGAATGCTATGCCTGAATACATTCTGTTTTTCAAAACAAATATGTAACTACTAACTATATTTACAGGTGTCATTTTCACGAAGTTCCATTTTCTCCATTACAGGATGTTTGCAAAACCTTTAACCTCTGAGAGAAACAGGCAAAGTCTCAGACTAGTGGTTTTCAGCACTAGCCAGTTATTGGGATCATCTTGGATACTTTTGAAAATACTGATGCCTGGACCTCATGGTCAGAGATTATGAATTAATTAGTCTGAACTGCTGCTTGGGCATTGTAATTTCAGGCAAGGGTGGGAACTGATTCATAGACATTTTCATGGCTGTGACTTGGGTGTTGTCATCAGTCCCTGTATGCTCCTGCCCAGCTGACCTGAAGTAATGGAAGCCTCTGTGATCTGGCTCTGCTGGCTGTAGTGTTGGCCTCGAGAGGATCTGTTGGAGATTTGTTAAAAAAGATGAGTGGGATCTGTAAAGAGAGGGCTGAGATACATCCTCTTCCTGCATCCTCCTAGACATAGCTGAAGAATACCCTCTCCACTGATGTCTAACAAAATTAAAATGAAAGAAAATATCATGTAACCATCCTTGAAGTACAATGATTGCATAGAAACACGAAAACTTCCAGGGTTAATATGCATAATCCATTCACATCCCTTGCAGCCCCTTAAGCTTTATTTATTTTCTTGATGGGCGTGTAAGACCTTGGAGCTCTTTGCTTCATTGTTCAGCCTTCCAGCATTTCCGCAGGCTAACTGATGTCTCTCTTTTACAGAGGCATCAGCTCCATTCCTTTGGTTTGGTATCAGTGATCCTCTTCCTTTCCACCTTTTAGGAAGCCACTGACACTGGAATGGAGGGGAAGTGATTTAATGTCTTCCACTACCAATCAGCACCTCACTTTCTTTCTTTCTCTCTTTCCTCCCTTAGCCAAAGAATCATTTTCCGTTTGAAATTTACAATGTCTATTTTATTTGCTCTGACCCTCTAAGGTACATCCCTGTATAGCTCTGGGTCACCGTCACAGGAGACTCTTATCTATCTTTTCCTTTGCAATTGCATATTCATGCATTGTCTTGCCCTGGAGACATATTTCGGATGATTCAGAAAAATAACTTCTTTTACTTACTTTGCGGTGTCCTTGATGCATTGTCTTTACAACTGTTTTTTTTTTTTTTTTCTCAATACACTGAGATATTTACTCTGAGAGACAGCGCAGCCTGTTGCTATGATTGACAAAACTGATTGGTTAGAGGAATCACCTGGAAAACTTAGTAAACTGCAGAATCCTGGGTCCCACCTCAGACCCATTCAGTCAGAATCCTCAGAGCCATGGCAGGAACCCATATTGTATAAAGCCTAGTGAGCGGGACTTGGTCTTTAGAGACGTGCAGCGCAACTCTCAGCTGACTAACTTCCTAAGCCTTAGTTTCTTCATGTCAAAATAGACATTAATTTGCAGTGATCTGTGAAGATAAAGTGAAATTATATATAAAGAACACAGTACCAAATAAGAACTTAACAATTATTTTCCTTGCCTTGCCTCAGAGCTTATGATGAATTAGTGTATTTATAGAGATCTACTGGAGAAAACAGGGCTGTTTGCAAAGAACATAATTTTTCCTGTTACCTTCTCTTTCTTTCTCTTGCAGAAATGTGTCCCCTTGGCCCAAAGCTATAGGATTAAACAAAGCATCATTGAGCTTCTGACATTAGGATTGCTGTTTGCCTCCAATGTGGAGCCATCCAGTCCACAGTGCAAAATCTCCTCTTGGTCATGGAGAGGGTTGGGCTGTGCCCACCCATTTTGTTAGAAATTGACCTGAGGGAGAGAACTTTGCCTTTGCTTTTTTTGTTAAAAACCTTACTCTGTTGCTTCTCTACCCTCAGGATAGCACTAACTCCTCCACTTCCCTTTTACTAGAGTCAGTTGGGTTGACATTCAAATTGCATCTTGAACTTGTGAATAGTAACAGATAATGGTGAAAGCAACAGTCATTAGGCTCCTTTGAACTCAAATTTGCAAGGAGGAAAATATACAAAAAAAAAATTCTGGGTAGATGGTAACTCATAGTGAGATGTAGAAGTCATCTATGTCTGTTTCACCCCAGAATTCCTCTTCAGATTTGCTGGAATATAAGCAGAATATCTGATAATTCGGTAGTTACATTTTTAGTAAGTAACTGATTAATTGCCAAGCCTGAACACTTGGAGTTCTGCTTAAAAACACAGTTCTAGTCACCACTGACAAGTTCCGCTGAGTAGAATTAACCTAGAGGAACACATGTAAACTTTCCTCTTTTCTTCGCAAAGGATAGACCAGAAAGCTGAAGAAATCAATGGGAAATGGAAAGCATTTACAATATAAAATCTAATTGGAAGCTAAATGTGATTCTGAGAACCCGTAAAGCAACTGGAAAGTACTTGTCAAGGTAGGCAGGACAGACTAGTGAATATGAACCTCTGCAATATACATCTTAACCAGAGACAGAATAATCTCTGCCCCTCTGATCAAGGGAGAAATTCCTCTGGAAAAAAAAAAAAAAATAGGCAGGGGCTTCCCTGGTGGCACAGTGGTTGAGCGTCTGCCTGCCGTTGCAGGGGACATGGGTTCGTGCCCCGGTCCGGGAAGATCTCACGTGCCGCGGAGCAGCTAGGCCCGTGAGCCATGGCCACTGGGCCTGCGCGTCCGAAAGAAAAAAAAAAAAAAAAAAAAAAAGCAGAAAATGTTATCATCCTGGGCAATGACAGGTATGGTCATTGTTAAAGTCCAGGTTAAAGTCCAATACTGTTCCTAGTTTCACAGGTTCCTATCCTCTAACCAGCGTTCTTGATCCCTTTTTTCTATCAAGCCTTTCTTTGTTCCTAGTCAAGTGATCTGAAGACATTTTGAAGTTTATGTGTCTCAAGTCATCTTACTACACCTAGTAATAATTCACAGTAAAAACACAGGTATAGGATGCATTCCATTGTTAAATAGCCGAGAAAGCATATGTGATGGCTCCTACATTACAAAGGTATTATATTTACCACCAAACCAATATGATCACAGTTTCCTTTTGGTTACAAGTTCTTGACCCTCCTGTCTCCTCCAGCACCTCTCCACTCTTTGTGAAGTCAGATACTGTGTCATTTTTTAGCCTTCATATTTATTTCCTTTTATCTCTTATGGCATTTAAACAACAATGTTTACTTTCCGCATGATGAGCCCATGAGCCTCATGAAAGTAGAGACTCTGGCAGTCTTTCTCATGTCTGTGTCTCTGGTATTTACAGCAGTGCTTGGAATATCGGGGTTCAGGAAATATGCCAAAAACACCGAATGAATGAATGAAAGAATAGATACCTCCTATTGAACTTGAAAATTTTTGAGAGCAGTGGACCACCAGCACATAAAAATAAACTGTTTCATACGCAATATGTGCTTAATATAATTTTATAAAAGGATGTACAAATAAATGAATTAATACAATAGCTATTTGATTAGTTAAAGGGCCTTGTTCTCGCTCTACAATTTAGTGTATTAGAGAGAGGTTCTCCAGGACAGGAGAAACAATGAGAGAGTGTCAGTGCTGGTGATTCCAGATTACAATTAAGATTTTTACCTTCTACATTATAATTTTTTTAGAACAAAGGCCAATGGATATTCACACAGCAGTCTGAAGAAGGACCGATACTGTTCCAAATAAGGTGGAATATCATCTGTGCTTCATGGACCCTGGGATCTCTATTAAGTTATCTATTATGATAGGGCTTCACCAATCCTTTGGGTGCAAAGTTAATTAAATCCTGATCAATCTTACTTTGGAAAATTTCATGCTATTTTTAATAGTGGGATAAGCCATATATTATAATTCCAAAATAATGGGGTGTTTGTGTATTCTATTACATGGTAAACATTTTAGAATTCTAGGAACTTTGAGAACATGTGGCATTTTCTATACTTCTTTATAACCTCAATCCTCTTCTTTGACTTACACATATATTGCTAACAGGAGTTTACTGTTATTGAAAAATAATAGATATGTTTAGACTTTTCCCTTGAAATTTTGTACTGATGAAGTCTTATGGATGGTCTGTTCATTATTCCATAAAATAATTAATACTTAACTAAAGACAAAAAAGAAAACACAGAACTTTGGTGGATACATTTCACATTACAAAAGCCAGTTGATATTTGATTCTGGAATCAGTAGTTGTCCAGGAAAAAACAGAAATCCAATCTTAAATGCTGAGATTCAGTTCAAAGCTCATAGCCTACTGCTTCAAATTGCCTTTAAACTCACTATTATTATTGTGAGTGATTTTATGAGCCTATTATTTCGTAGTAGCTCATATGGTGTTTATACTACCAGTATGTACCGTACTTGAACTTTGGCTCTTCCGGAAAATACCTTCAGTTGATTATCCATAAATTACATATTCATAGTTATCACTGTACCATTTTGGGCTTGATGGATTTCTCTTTCTTATCCATTTAAAATTGTAAGGCCATGTTTACAGACTCTGGGAGTTCTGAATGAAGAAAAGCATTCCATTAGCTGTAATCAAAATGATAATTCTTGTCAGGTGTTACTATGTGTCACTGATCTCATCTTTATAGGCCCGTTTGCATGGTCTGAATTTCAAGTCAAGTGTCATGCTTGCTATTTGCAAATACTGTGCAGAACTTCTTCCCTTGAATTCAGATAGCAAGCTGAAATGAAATAAGAAAACTGACAAAGATCTCAAGAGCCAAGATGGTGTGTGTGTGTGTGTGTGTGTGTGTGTGTGTGTGTATGTGGAAGTGCCACGTGTCTGTATTTTAAGGTCCAAAGTTAACCACAACACTCCAGATGTGTAAATCAAGGAGCAAATGATTTGCATAATAAACCAACATTTAGGTTTTAAGAAAGAAACATGCTGGTATTTTGATTTGTCCCTTTTAATCCAACCTCTTAAGGGCTATACTACAGCACAGTTTGTTCAAACAAATACGTTTTATGATTTGTTGTGTTTGTGAATTCTGTTAAAATATTTATTTTGTACTCATGTAGACTCTATTTTTTTCCTGTGAATTTAGGTTCCCCTGATATGACTTCTCCTTTTTTTGTGGGACAGAGTTAGCTGATGGATTTGTAATGCACCTTTTAAACTCTTTCTATCTCCTATTTCCACCTTTGAATGTTTAATATATCAAAAACCATAATTATATAAATTTTAAGTTTATATAAATGTAAAATTTAAATATCTATAGTTTTTATCCTTTATAAACTTTCTTTTTAAAGATTAAAAAAAATCCCTGAAAGGTTAAAGGACTTGCCTAGTGCCACACAACTAGTTATCAGTAAATCTAGAACTAAGGACCTGGAAGGATGTTTGAGGTTAAACATAAAATGCAATACATATTATTGAACTACTTTATTTGATATATAATATTTTATGTAACCAAAAAAAATACGATATTTTTTGTAGCTTTTTTTTCGTAGCATGTGTATTTCTAAAGCACATGTCTAGCAAACCCTAAGGTCCAATCCTCAAACCACATATACATTATTTTTAACTGTGGTTAGAGATCCAGATATGAATATGGGAAAATAATAAGACCCACAGTAGACATAATAAAGAAATCTAATAGAATTAGCCTTAGCTATTCTGTCTTTTGTAATAATTTGAGATAGCAATTATTTTTACCTCACATCAAGTTGCTACAATTCAAGTATTATTGAATTACAATATATGTTTAAATAAAAATGGTAAATCTTCAAGCTTATTACAAGAACAATATATTATTGAATTGAGCTAGATGCTAATACATAACAGCTTTCACTTTATATGTCATATGATTTATATTTACATCTCAGTAGTGAATTCTACAATCATCTTATATTAATGAAGGTTAAAAAAGTGTCCTAAATCTCCCTATGTTTTTCCCCTTTTTAAAAAAGGATAGATGGTATTGCAAAGATTGTAGGATTTACTTGAAGCATAAAAGCAATAAATAGTTGAAAAGAAGGGAGTATAAGAAAACTAAAAACAAATCATTATAAGAACCAGGTGAGAGGAAAAGAAGAGCCATAGTTATTGGGAATAACTGGCACCTGACAAATGGAAGTTATCCTAAAAAGGTTTGCAAAAACAGTTGTGCAATATTGGAATTTAAAAAATCAAAACACTTTTGAATAAGTACATCATCCATCTTTCAGTCTTTATTTTTGTCTGAAGAAATATAGTGACTGGGATTAGCTTTCCTAAATAAACTGATCCTGTTTCAGGGAAATGTCATTTTCCATGTGAAAACACCTGTGTAACACTTCCAACTCTTGTGCCCGAAAGTTTTCTCATTGTGTGCAGTGTTTACTTGTTCCTAAGCAGGGTCTTTTCAAAGGATGCTAATGGACTCACAGCAGTGCCTCCTACTTCAGTTATTACGGGTCTAATTCAGTCATTAACATTTCATTAATGGACAGGCCTCCTAGCTGCCGGCAAGGCTGTGCAGATATTCATGAGCTCCCGCAAAAAGAAACAAGTCTTTAAGGTAGACTGCTTCAGATACGGAGTGTCTTAGTAGGGTTTTTTTTGAGAAAAACATGCATTGTTTTCTGAGGGTTGAGCTAGGACTTTTGGTTAGGACGGAACGGAGGATAAAGCTTTGTCCCTCACCCTCAGGGATTCCATAGCATTTTGTAAGGTGAGCACACATTTCATTCTAGGATGAATGGTTAACTTATAGTTCCACCCTCCTCCCAAAACAAACTACTGTGCATATGTCCCCTGTAAGAAATGCCAAGCCAGTTTCCCATAGCAATTTAATATTTGTTGGTGTTGATTTTGTTACTGGGAGTACAAATTTGAAGAAGTAGCTTAATGCATTTAGCCTCTCCTTTCCCCTCAGATATTGCCATCATAGAAAAACATCCTAAGCTTAACATCCTCGAGTCACTTTCTCACCTTTATCCACTCTGATAAAGGAGGATTTGCTCTTGACAACCCCATCCAAGCTCAGTTGTCAGTGATTTCCATGTCGCTAAACCTGATGGTCATGTACACGGGCTTTTGTTACTTGATGTTTCAGCAGCATTGAATACACATCCAACATTTATTTCTTTTCTTGGATTCAATGACCTCACAGTCTCTTGGTTTTCTTATCATTCTACCACGTACTCCTCTGTAGCCGTCCTTCCTGGCTCTGCCTCTTCTGATTAACAATGCCAGTTTCAGACGCTCCCCTTCTTTGGTCCCTTAATGACTGAGTCCAGTCAAATGGCTTTAAGTACTATTTCTCTTTTTTTTTTTTGAATTTTTGAATTTTATTTATTTTTTTATACAACAGGTTCTTATTAGTCATCAATTTTATACACATCAGTGTATACATGTCAATCCCAATCACCCAATTCATCACACCACTATCCCCACCCCACCGTGGCTTTCCCCCACTTGGTGTCCATACGTTTGTTCTCTATATCTGTGTCTCAACTTCTGCCCTGCAAACCGGTTCATCTGTACCATTTTTCTAGGTTCCATATACATGCGTTAATATACAATATTTGTTTTTCTCTTTTTGACTTACTTCACTCTGTATGACAGTCTCTAGATCCATCCACAGCTCAACAAATGACTCAATTCCGTTCCTTTTTATGGCCGAGTAATATTCCATTGTATATATGTACCACAATATCTTTAGCCATTCGTCTGTCGATGGGCATTTAGGTTACTTCCGTGACCTGGCTATTGTAAATAGTGCTGCAATGAACATTATGGTGCATGTGTCTTTTTGAATTATGGCTTTCTCTGGGTATATGCCCAGTAGTGGGATTGCTGGATCATATGGTAATTCTATTTTTAGTTTTCTAAGGAACCTCCATACTGTCCTCCATAGTGGCTGTATCAATTTACATTCCCACCAACAGTGCAAGAGGGTTCCCTTTTCTCCACACCATCTCCACAATTTGTTGTTTGTAGATTTTCTGACGATGCCCATTCTAACTGGTGTGAGATGATACCTCATTGTAGTTTTGATTTTCATTCTATAATAATTAATGATGTTGAGCAGCTTTCCATGTGCTTCTTGGCCATCTGTATGTCTCCTTTGGAGAAATGTCTATTTAGGTCTTCTGCCCATTTTTGGATTCAGTTGTTTGTTTCTTTAATATTGAGCTGCATGAGCTGTTTATATATTTTGGAGATAAATCCTTTGTCCGTTGATTCATTTGCAAATATTTTCTCCCATTCTGAGGGCTGTCTTTTCCTCTTGTTTATGGTTTCCTTTGCTGTGCAAAAGATTTTAAGTTTCATTAGGTCCCATTTGTTTGTTTTTGTTTTTATTTCCATTACTCTAGGAGGTGGATCAAAAAAAGATCTTGCTGTGATTTATGTCAAAGAGTGTTCTTCCTATGTTTTCCTCTAAGAGTTTTATAGTGTCCAGTCTTATATTTAGGTCTCGAATCCATTTTGAGTTTATTATTGTGTATGGTGTTAGGGAGTGTTCAAATTTCATTCTTTTACATGTAGCTGTCCAGTTTTCCCAGCACCACTTATTGAAGAGAATGTCTTTTCTCATTGTATATCCTTGCCTCCTTTGTCATAGATAAGTTGACCATAGGTGCGTGGGTTAATCTCTGGGCTTTCTATCCTGTTCCATTGATCTATATTTCTGTTTTTGTGCCAGTACCATATTGTCTTGATTAGTGTAGCTTTGTAGTATAGTCTGCAGTCAGGGAATCTGATTCCTCCTGCTCCGTTTTTTTCCCTCAAGACTGTTTTGGCTCTTTGGGGTCTTTTGTGTCTCCATACAAATTTTAAGATTTTTTGTTCTAGTTCTGTAAAAAATGCCATTGGTAATTTGATAGGGATTGCATTGAATCTTTATATTGCTTTCAGTAGTATAGTCATTTTCACAATGTTGATTCTTCCAATCCAAGAACATGGTATATCTCTCCATCTGTTGGTAACACCTTTAATTTCTTTCTTCAGTGTCTTATAGTTTTCTGCACTCAGGTCTTTTGTCTCCCTAGGTAGGTTTATTCCTGGGTATTTTATTCTTTTGGTTGCAATGGTAAATGGGAGTGTTTCCTTAATTTCTCTTTCAGATTTTTCATCATTAGTGTATAGGAATGCAAGAGATTTCAGTGCATTAATTTTGTATCCTGCAACTTTACCAAATTCATTGATTAGCTCTAATAGTTTTCTGGTGGCATCCTGAGGATCCTCTATGTATAGTATCATCTGCAAACAGTGACAGTTTTACTTCTTCATTTTCAATTTGTATTCCTTTTATTTCTTTTTCTTCTCTGATTGTCATGGCTAGGACTTCCAAAACTATGTTGAGTAATAGTGGTGAGAGTGGACATCCTTGTCTTGTTCCTGATCTTAGAGGAAATGCTTTCAGTTTTTCACCATTGAGAGTGGTGTTTGCTGTGGGTTTGTCATATATGGCCTTTATTATGTTGAGGTAGGTTCCCTCTATGCCTACTTTCTGGAGAGTTTTTATCATAAATGGGTGTTGAATTTTGTCAAAAGCTTTTTCCACATCTATTGAGATGATCATATGTTTTTTATACTTCAATTTGTTAATATGGTGTATCACATTGATTGTTTTGCGTATATTGAAGAATCTTTGCATCCCTGGGATAAATCCCACTTGATCATGGGGTATGATCTTTTTAACGTGTTGTTGGATTCTGTTTGCTACTATTTTGTTGAGGATTTTTGCATCTATATTCATCAGTGATATTGGTCTGTAATTTTCTTTTTTTGTAGTATCTTTGTCTAGTTTTGGTATCAGGATGATGGTGGCCTCATAGAATGAGATTGAGAGTGTTCCTTCCTCTGCAATTTTTTGGAAGAGTTTGAGAAGGATGGGTGTTAGCTCTTCTCTAAATGTTTGATAGAATTCAGCTGTGAAGACATCTGGTCCTGGACTTTTGTTTGTTGGAAGATTCTTTTTTTTTTTTTTTTTTTTGCGGTACACGGGCCTCTCACTGTTGTGGCCTCTCCAGTTGTGGAGCACAGGCTCTGGACGTGCAGGCTCAGCGGCCATGGCTCACAGGCCCAGCCGCTCCGCAGCATGTGGGATCCTCCCGGACTGGGGCACGAACCCATGTCCCCTGCATCAGCAGGCGGACTCTCAACCACTGCGCCACCAGGGAAGCCCTGTTGGAAGATTTTTAATCACAGTTTCAATTTCATTACTTGTGGTTGTTCTATTCATATTTTCTATTTCTTCCTGGTTCAGTCTTGGAAGGTTATACCTTTCTAAGAATTTGTCCATTTATTCCAAGTTGTCCATTTTATTAGCATAAAGTTGCTTGTAGTAGTATCTTACAATGCTTTGTATTTCTGCAGTGTCTGTTGTAACTTCTCCTTTTTCATTTCTAATTTTATTGATTTGAGTCCTCGCCCCCTTTTTCTTGATGAGTCTGGCTAATGGTTTATCAATTTTGTTTATCTTCTCAAAAAAACAGCTTTTAGTTTTATTGATCTTTGCTATTTTCTTTGTTTCTATTTCATTTATTTGTGCTCTGATCTTTATGATTTCTTTCCTTCTACTAACTTTGGGTTTTGTTTGCTCTTCGTGCTCTAGTTCCTTTAGGTGCATGGTTAGATTGTTTATTTGAGATTTTTCTTGTTTCTTGATGTAGGCTTATATAGCTATAAACTTCCCTCTTAGAACTGCTTTTGCTGCATCCCATGGATTTTAGACTGTCGTGTTTTCATTGTTATTTGTCTCTAGGTATTTTTTGATTTCCTCTTTGATTTCTTCAGTGATCTCTTGGGTATTTAGTAGCGTATTGTTTAGCCTCCATGTGTTTGTGTTTTTTACATTTTTTTCCCTGTAATTCATTTCTAATCTCATAGTGTTGTGGTCAGAAAAGATGCTTGATATGATTTCAATTTTCTTAAATTTACTGAGGCTTGATTTGTGACCCAAGATGTGATATATCCTGGAGAATATTCCATGTGCACTTGAGAAGAAAGTGTAATATGCTGTTTTCTGATGGAATGTCCTATAAATATCAATTAAATCTATCTGATCTATTGTGTCATTTAAAGCTTCTGTTTCCTTATTTATTTTCATTTTGGATGATCTGTCCATTGGTGTAAGTGAGTTGTTAAAGTCCCCCACTATTATTGTGTTACTGTCATTTCCTCTTTTATAGCTGTTAGCGGTTGCCTTATGTATTGAGGTGCTCCTATGTTGGGTGCATATATATTTATAATTGTTATATCTTCTTCTTGGATTGATCCCTTGATCATTATGTAGTGTCCTTCCTTGTCTCTTGTAACATTATTTATTTTAACGTCTATTTTATCTGATATGAGTATAACTACTCCAGCTTTCCTTTGATTTCCATTTGCATGGAATATATTTTTCCATCCCCTCACTTTCAGTGTGTATGTGTCCCTAGGTCTGAAGTGGGTCTCTTGTAGACAGCATATATATGGGTCTTGTTTTTGTATCCATTCAGCAAGTCAGTGTCTTTTGTTTGGAGCATTTAATCCATTCACGTTTAAGGTAATTATTGATATGTATGTTCCTGTGACCATTTTCTTAATTGTTTTGGGTTGTTTTTGTAGGTCCTTTTCTTCTCTTGTGTTTCCCACTTAGAGAAGTTCCTTTAGCAATTTGTTGTAGAGCTGGTTTGGTGGTGCTGAATTCTCTTAGCTTTTGCTTGTCTATAAATCTTTTGATTTCTCCATCAAATCTGAATGAGATCCTTGCCGGGTAGAGTAATCTTGGTTGTAGGTTCTTCCCTTTCATCACTTTAAGTATATCATGCCACTCCCTTCTGGCTTGTAGAGTTTCTGCTGAGAAATCAGCTGTTAACCTTATGGGAGTTCCCTTGTATGTTATTGGTCGTTTTTCCGTTGTTGCTTTCAATAATTTTTCTTTGTCTTTAATTTTTGCCAGTTTGATTACTGTGTGTCTTGGTGTGTTTCTCTTTGGGATTATCCTGTATGGGACTCACTGTGTTTCCTGGACTTGCGTGGCTATTTCCTTTCCCGTGTTAAGGAAGTTTTTGACTATAATCTCTTCAAATATTTCCTCTGGTCCTTTCTCTCTCTCTTCTCCTTCTGGGACCCCTATAATGCAAAGGTTGTTGTGTTTAATGTTGTCCCAGAGGTCTCTTAGGCTGTCTTCATTTCTTTTCATTCTTTTTTCTTTATTCTATTCCACAGCAGTGAATTCCACCATTCTGTCTTCCAGGTCACTTATCTGTTCTTCTGCCTCAGTTATCTGCAATTGATTTCTTCTAGTGTAGTTTTCATTTCAGTTATTGTATTGTTCATCTCTGTTTGTTTGTTCTTTATTCTTCTAGATATTTGTTAAACATTTCTTGCATCTTCTCGATCTTTGCCTTCATTCTTTTTTCGAGGTCCTGGATCATCTTCACTATCATCATTCTGAATTCTTTTTCTGGAAGGTTGCCTATCTCCACTTCATTTAGTTGTTTTTCTGGGGTTTTATCTTGTTCCTTCATCTGGTACATAGCCCTCTGCCTTTTCATCTTGTCTGTCTTTCTGTGAATGTGGTTTTTGTTCCACAGGCTGCAGGATTGTAGTTCTTCCTCTAAGTACTATTTCTGTGATGAGATTTCGATATCTAATTCTTTTGTATCAACCTCCTTTCATGGTCCAGAGAAAGTTAAGAAGTGGTTTTCATTCCAGCTTTGTCACTAACATTCTGTGTTACTTTATTTAAGTCAATTAACTTCCCTTAACCTCTATTTTCTTCTCTGTAAAATGAAGTTGTTGAACTACTTAATCTCTAAGGTCTCCTCAAGTTCTAAAATTCTATGACTAGGAGTCTAAGCTCTGTATAAAACAGGACAATCAGGTCTAAGCGTATGAACTGTATTCCCAGTCTTCCTGTTAAACAAATTATCTTCCTGTGCAACTGAGAATTGAAATATATTGTATCATACAAATTTCCAATGCAAGTACTTTGTGAAAATTCCTAATTTGATACCACAATTAGCCTTGCAATGTAAAATTATTAAGTTCAGCCATATTGCTTATAACTGTACATGGAACTTATATTGTTGCAATATAGTGTGTTTAAATTCCTTTACATTACCTTGTTGTGTTCTTTAATAGCATTTACAATTTAAACAGGAAAAAGGGAAGCAAGCAGTCAAAAGAGAATTATTATAGACACTATATATTCTATTTTGAAGCTTAAAAGGTATAACTAGTGAGTTTCCTATAAGCACCTCTAAATTCTTTTAAGGTCAGCATTGCAAAATTTTGTTTATGGTAAGCTTGCCAACTAACAGAAGTAGAATTAGGGTTGAGACTCTTCAGAAAACATTGAATAAGATTGCACATAAAAACATCCTCTATGAGATATGATTTCTGCTTCATAAATGGGACTTTAATATTTTTTGTTTGTTTTGTTTGATATTTTTAGACATTTTAAATTTCACTTTTTTAAAACCATGCTCTTCAGTTTTACAGACAAATATGAAAACTTGCACTTATATTTATGTGATGGAGCTAAATATGAGGAAGGTAAAATTTTTTTTTAATTATGTGAATAGGTAATCCAGGGTAAATAGGTATATGTGTTTCCTACAGAAAACTATAGCCCTAAGTTAAGGATGCAGATGGTGCTTATTTGATACAGGAGAAAATATGTATAAATTATAGGCCAAATGGCCAAAGCTTTATGTAAACAGATATGTCTAAGGTGCTTTTGCTTATTTGAGTATAACAAAAAAATAAGCCCACAGCTTTAAAAAGATGGGCTGAGTAAAAAGAACAAAAGACTTTGATGAAATGTCATTTTTTTCTTTGTAGTTGACTCTCTTATTTCACGTTGATTTTCTCATCATTTAAAAGCATTCATTCCTTTCAAACAACAGAATTCCAGTCTTCAAAGGTACAAATGTGACACAATTAAAGAATGGGAATACCTCAGTTTCACTTAATTTTCAGTTTTATACTTTATATGGAGAAAGACATATACAAAAATTCAATTAGATATTCTCTTGTGTTGTTTACAGTAATTAAAATCAAGTTTACCACAGCAAGGAGAAAAATTACAGACTATTTCATCAATAAAAATAATAATAAATATTTATATGACTCAAGCCACATCTATAACACAAATCTCTAATGTTTGATATTCTTTCTGGGGACTCGTAATTTTAATCAGTTTTTACCTAGTGACTTGAACTATATAATACCTTCACATATTTTCCTTTCCTCTGACTGTACCTTGTAATGAACCTTCAAAACAACCAAGGATGCCCTACCACGCATGTATTTTGACAAGTGTCTAAATCTAGCATCTGGCAAAGGGCTAATTTATTGTCAGTGTGAATAAGGTATAAAATAAAAGTGAATCAGAAGGAACTTTCAGTTGCCTATGTCTGTTCAATTTCATTCAGTATGGTCACCTCCCCTCTTAGTGTGATTTACTTCCAACAATCTTAATTTCCAGCAGTTGTGTGAAGAACCATAACTACCAGCAATTGGTAGCCATGTCTCCATGACACATCTAGCTTTTTGTGTAGATGCCCCCAAATTGTGTAGCTGCCCCAGATTCTCCTATTATCAATGCAGTTGCAAAATTCTGGAGGAATGAACATTACTGATCTGTCACTTTGCAAGATATTACTTAGTACTTGTGGAAAATGTGAGGACAATTGTGAACAGATTTCCTCTTTTATAGTACTTTTCTATTGCTGATCCTCTAGTTTAGAAATGTGACTTTATAATGTTCCGCAGAAACCAATTGGTCTCACCTTTTATTTCAGTCTTCCTTTTCAGATGAATGTCATCAGTTCCCTGTCACTCATGATATGATTCAGCCACATTGTATTATTGGTCGTGTCTAGAATATGACATATTCTTTCCCATTGCCAGGTTATAGAATTGCATTTAACTCTGCAACTCTGGAATACTCATGTTTGTTTGACAAGCTCTTACTTATACTTTAAGCCCCAGCCTAGATGTTAGTTTTCCCCACCACCCTCTCTTCTCTGTGATCCTAAAGCATTGGCTAGACCCTCTCTTTACGTTATTTAAAATGTTGTATTAGGATCAGTTATTTGTATATGTACTTGCTTGACTAAACTGAAAACACAGCTTGAGATGAAGGATCTTTTTTTTTCACCTTTATGCCTCCAATGCCCAAAATATTGCCTGACGCATAGCAGAAATTGAATAAATGTTTGTTTGTTTGTTTTTGCGGTATGCGGGCCTCTCACCGCTGCGGCCCCTCCCGCCGCGGAGCACAGGCTCCAGACGCGCAGGCCTAGCGGCCACGGCCCACGGGCCCAGCCGCTCCGCGGCATGCAGGATCCTCCCGGACCGGGGCACAAACCCATTACCCGCGCATCGGCAGGCAGACTCCCAACCACTACGCCACCAGGGAAGCCCAAATGTTTGTTTTCATGAAAGTTTATCTGTTGATTAAATTGAGCATTTAGTAAACATGCATTGCTAAGGACTAAGTTGTGTCCACCAAAGTTCATGTTTTGAATCTCTGACTCTCAGTGATGGTATTTGAAGATGCAGCCTTTGGGAGGTAATTAGGTTTAGATGAGGTCATAAGGGTGGGGTTCTCATGATGGGATAGGATTGATAGCCTTATAAGAAGAGACACCTAAATGCTTGCTGTCTCTCATTTTATGTCATCTGAGGACACAGTGAAAAGGTGGCAGTCTGAAAGCCAGGAAGATAACCTCACCAGAGCCCAACCATTCTGGCACCCTGATCTTGAACTTCCAGGCTCCAGATCTGTGAGAAAATAATTTCCTGTTGTTCAAGCCACCCAGTCTATGGTATTTTGTTATGGCAGCCTGAGCTAATACATTTAGTGTCATCACATTTTCCTCTTAAAAAATTATCTCCTCATATTTCAATAACCAAAGTTGGCAGTCAGGAATCATGCAAAATTCTGGGTAGCAATAGATTATGAAACTCTACTTTTTTATTGTATAATTGCAACTGTTCACACCTACCTTTAACTTCTCTAATTTATTTTTCACCACTTTAATAGATTTTCCTGCTATAAATCTTTACTTCAGTATAAAACATAATAGAGAAAATAGTTATCTCCATATCTTGCCAATATGGATTCAGTCATTTACGTTTTTGATATTGATGTTGTATTTTGAACGGAGGTCAGTTTTTCACAATTAAAGGAAAGGTTATTCCAAGTTTCTCTCCTGTTCCTCGTAAGGAAGTCAGTGGGGTTTACTGGGTGGTTCAGTGTTCCTTGCAATTGGAAAGAAAATTCTTATTATCTTCTATGGACTATGATCTTATGCCTGAAAGATGAGGGTTGATTTACCTTTGCCACATTCACTTTGTAGCACTGAAAATGTTATTAGCGGTCATAAATTTACCCAATTCTATCTGTGTAGATTGTTTAATTAAATGACCCCCTGAGCCAGAAATTCTACAGGTTAACTATATGCTGTGTGAGAAAATATTTCTTTTTATTTGTTCTATATTTATTGCCCTTTAAATCCAATGAGGGTCCCTTTGCTCTCATATTCCACACTGCAGTGAGTAGGAGGGAATGATCAACTGTCATTTGACTCTGAAGGTCTGACTCAGCTCTTTGCATACAACTGGTCTCTTCCCAAAGTACAGACATTTGTTTTGTATTTTAAAATACAGATCTCTTTCCCTACCCCAGTTATTTCTAATGTTTTCTTTACTCTCTCAGTTATTTTTTATATTTTCTTTACTCTCCCCTTGTGAGATCATAGGTTTAGTAAATATGTTCCCTAAAACATTGGGAAATAATCATCCAGGAAGGGGGAAATCCCTGGAGCTATGAAATAGACCCTACACAGGAAGTGGACGTGATACCCTGTTAATCACCTCAGCTGTGTCTGAAATGAGTCAGGGTGAACAGGTGGAGTCAGTCAGGTGTCAGGATTTCCTGTTTGATTCCCACACGGGTGTTTCTCTAGGTTCACTGCTGCATGGCCTGTGGGTTCTGTCAACCAGAGAAGTCTTGCCTAGTGTATTACAGGATACTTGCTTAAGCTTTGATCTCAAAAGAAATTAAACAAAAAACAAAAGTTGGAGCAGAGGGAAATAATATTGATTAGATTTAAAAATCCTGTCTCAACAATGATCGAACATTTATATTTTTGAGGTATTGATAAGAATTCATATTCATAGGATGCTGGAGCAGAAAGGTAGACCATACTCATTAGATACTCGGGCCAATGTTTTAAAATGATATTTACCTATTTGTCAGATTATTTTGGATCCTAGGAAACAATCCAATGTACCTGTCTCAAAGACTTACCTAAAAATATTAAAGTAATAGGAAAGTGATCACAGCGAAGAAAATTCTTACAAATAAAAGAAGCAATAGCTTTAGTCTATGCCTGAAAAAGGCAATACTCTACCAGAATGGCGGTAGTCTTATTTAATAGGGCTTAGAATATCATGCTCTGAAGCCAAATTACCTGGGTTGAAAGCCAGGCCCTACCTAATATATGATATCGGGAAAATCACTTAAACTTTGTCTTTCTCAGTTTTCTAATTTCACAATGTTAATTTTAATATACTGTGGGATGATAAAATATGTTACTATTAATAACGTTCTTAAAGTAGTATCGGGCACAGGCCAATCTATTCCTCACTGAAATCCTAAAAGATGTTGCTTTTAAAGACATAGAGTATAAATCTTTGAAATATTATACAAGTTAGCTATTGCTGCTTAACAAACATCCCAAAACTTTATAGCTTAATACAACAACTATTTGTTGTTTCTTATATGTCTATAGATAGGCTGGGGATTCTGTTCATCTCTGCTGGTATCTGCTGGGCTCTGCTGGGGTCCCTACATGCATCTATGTTCAGCTGTTTAGTATTCTAGGGACTGCTTGATCTAGGAGAGGCCGTCAACATGGATAATTAAACTCTGCCCCACCTGGTCTCTCATCCTCCTCCACATCTCCTGATGTGGCAGGCTTTCAAAGGAGTAAGTAGAAACCTATGAGCAGTTTTTGAGGACTTTGCTTACATGAAGCCTACTGATATACTTTTGACTAAAGTGAATCACCCATCTGTGCCCAGATTCAAGGAATGGGCAAATAGATCTCAACTCTTTTTAGAGAAAAGACATGGGGTGTGAATATGGGGATGGGTCAAATACTCAGATCATCAGTGCTATCAATTTTCCACACCTATATATGCCCAATACCTAGGGTTATGTTAAGGAGTACAATTCACTGCAATAATTCAATACTATACTTTAATATTTCTGAAATTTAATTGTACTTCCCAGCCATGAACATTCATATATCAACTCTCTTAAGTCTGGAACTTTGAGAAAAAAGGAATGTAGAAAGCAAAGGAAAAATGTGTGAGGGACTGGTAAGAGTTGTAAAGCAAAGCAGTGTTTCTCTTTTTGTTCAGAAGTAAAGGATGAAACTACCTAGGAGAAAATAATTCCTCTCATATCACTTTAACACACCATCATAATAATATATGTATACCAGAATCACTAAACCCAATAAAAACGTAACAGTCACTTAATCGTTTACGAAGACAGGCTTTTTGCATTATCCCATCTCATTAAATTTTTCAATATTGCTTTTCATAGTACCTTTGTGATTTAGAAAATTCTGACTTCTGGTGTCTCAGATGGTCCGAGGGCTGCAATACTGTATTTGGTTTACCAATTACACCGATAAGTGGATAAATGGAAGCATAGACGGAGTTTTTGTGGGATTCTGGAATTGTTATTTAAGTCATTTAT
The DNA here is from genome assembly GCF_005190385.1 of Monodon monoceros. Taxonomy (NCBI): domain Eukaryota; kingdom Metazoa; phylum Chordata; class Mammalia; order Artiodactyla; family Monodontidae; genus Monodon; species Monodon monoceros. Next base: position 83,984,482 of record NW_021703772.1, on the reverse strand, counting down.
ATTTGGGTTTACTCTGCTATAACATTTCTGATGTAAAATTCCAGGAGGTTGTGGTTTTGCTGAGTATTATAAGGATGGCTTACATTTAGTTTCAATCTTTTTCCAGAATCTTTGTGCACTGTTTTCTGCTTTATTTTACTTTTTTTTAAGTTTTATATTTTTTCAGTTATTCTGATTCCACCCTCTTATTATACCTTTCCCATTGTGCTCAAGCTCACATTGCAGCATCCCCTGTCTGTGGAATGTGTCAGATTTTACCATATTGACTGTGAAGCGTCACCTGCTTGCACAGAAACAAGGAGGGATCCTTTGGATTCTCTTTGAGCTGCAACTACAAACATATTGAGCAGGGTTATTTAGCAGCAGGTTTCAGCCTTTAATTCTCATTCAGAAGCAATAACGCCACATTTGGAAGATAAAGGGTTTAATTTCTAAAGACTTGTATGACTCCCGGCCTTCTTGGCTTAGTATTCTCCCAAAACTCTCCTTGTGACTTTGAATACAGCCTTCTGCAGAACTGAAGTATGCAAGAATAAAACATTTGTCTAAAAATAGACATATATATGTGTATGTACATATGTATTCACATGTATGGCTTTGAGGTAAGAGAGGCAATGTTAAGATAAAATTGAAGTTTATTAAAATCCTCTTTTTGAATTAATCCAGAACGCCTCCGTTGAATTTAGAACAATCTGGAAAAAGTCAGTAGCTAAATTAGATTTATGCCCCCTTGTCTTCTCAGTATTTAAACTTAAGAAAGCAGAGTCTAGTTTCAAAACTAATGTTCCAAATGAAATCCTTTCTGTTCTCAATGAACGTGTATTTTTACTGTAATACTGTTTTTATTGTAATGTGCTCAGAGTTTGTACTCTATAACATAGTATTTTGCCCATTGAAAAATACAAAAATATTCTCATTTCTAGGCTCAGCTAGAATGTGTTTAGAGATTATATTCAAACTTGGCACACACTTAGCACTAACAGTTTCCTTTTTTCATCTGAATTCTCCCGGGAGAAATGGAAATGGCAATGGCTACAGCAGCAGTTGGAGCTAATGTACTGATGGCTGTGGGAACCGTTACAACAGTAAGTCCCTCAGCTAGAACATTTTATTCAAAGACCAGTTCTGGAGAAAAATGGGCATTTCAGGCAAGACAATTATTAGATGGGAGCTGGGTTACATCCATTGTAAAACAAAGAAGAAAACATGCTAGTTAAATAGTGGTATGTCTTTCCTTCAGAAAACTTGACACAGTTATATTAATGTTTGCATGTGTGTGGTGTTCATACTTACAAAGAACACATACAAACATATATCAAGAATGAATATATATATATATATATATATGTGACTCTTTCTGTGCGTCTCCCTGTGACTCTCTCTCTTCACCTGAGAAAAGGGGGAATTTAAAGTGCTTATCCCATAGAGTTATTGTGTGGATTAAATGAGTTAATACCTAAATTTGTGAGACTAGCTCTCAAACTGAACAATGTCTACCAGTGTCTGGTATATAGTAAGTGCTCAATAAATATTTGCTATTATAATTTTTATTATTAATGTCACTATATATGAATCATAATGTAAAATTAAGACTTGATTCATAATTTTATAAATAATCCAATTGTTCAACTCCTTAAGTACTAATATCACTTAAAAATTTTTAAAACAGAATTTTGCCAAACAAAACATACCAGAAAATACCTTCATATCTTGAAAAACACGTAAATAAAGGAAAAAAATTTTTCCCATGCAGCCATAACAATAATAATACCTAATTCATTGGACTAAAAGTGTTTGTTTTGTTTTTTAATCAATCTTTGTACTTCAGAGATACAGAAAAAAATATATTTTGATTCATTTCAAGTGTGCTTTCATACCTGATACTGTGTAGGCACCATCATTCTCCTAAGTCCATTAATAAAATTAATTATAAAATTAATTGTTGTACCTGGTAGGGCCCTGCAGGGTCCTGCTAGGTTTCACTAGTCTTTTCTTCCTGAAAATCTTTCCTTTGAGATTTGTGCCGATGCTTATAAGCATGCATTTGTCATTCTGTATTTGCAAAATAGATTCACTTTACTTAGAAATTCTCTTAAAAGTTGACGGAAGTTTAAATTTTTATATTATAGACAGGCAATATTATCATACTCAAAGTAATAGGTAGGTTTTTCTTAAAACTGCAGCCCTCATTTGTATATGTTCTTCCCTGTATTTATAGTTCCCGCCAATTTCTTCAGTTATCTTGTCCCTGCCATAATAAACTGTAAGAAACTTTATGAGAAGACAGCCTCATCTCTTATGTGTGAATAGAAAATTTTTGAAAATAGGATTTTATTTCTTACTATATTTCCCTGGAAGTACAGTCAGCCCTCTGTATCAGCAAGTTCTGCATCCACAGATTCAACAAACTGTGAATCAAAAATATTTGGAAAAATAATTCCAAAGAGTGCCAAAAAGCAAAATTTGAATTTGCCATGTAACCAGCAACTATTTACATAGCATTTACATTGTATTTACAACTATTTAGATAACACTGACATTATATTAGGTATTATAAGTAATCTAAAGATGATTTAAAGTATATGGGGGCATGTGTGTAGGTTATATGCAAATACTATGTCATTTTATATAAAGGACTTGAGCATCCTAGAATTTTGGTGTCTGCGGGGGTCCTGGAATCAATCCCCCCATGGATACGGAGGGACGACTGCATGTTCCGATCACTATGGCTGCATAATAAATTACTCCACACACAGTGCTCAAAGACAGTCATTATACTCTGACTAGGAATTTGTACAGGCACAATAGGGATGGCTTGTGTCTCCCTGCTCCATGACGTCTAGTTCCTCAGCAGGGAAACTCACAGACTGGGTGTTGGAAGAATCATATGAAGCCTCATTCATATGACTGATGGGTGCTCAATGCTGGCTGACATTAGAGGGACTCATTCCCTCTCCGTATGGGAGGTCTCTTAAGGTGTGTTAATTTGAGGTTCCTTGTAACCTAATGACTGGATTCTAAAGGTGAGTCTCTGGAAAGAAAGAACAAGGTAGAGGCCAGATTACTGCTTAGGACCCAATCTTGGAAGTTAGGCAACATCCTTGTGCTGCATTCTATTTGTAAATGCCATCACAGAGACCTGCCCCATTACTAGGAAAGGGGGAATAGACTCAGGTTTCCAATAGGGGAGTGGTAAGGTTCTAGAAGAACATGCAGAATTGGAAATAGTGCTCTGGACATTTTTTTTTTTTAAATAAACACAAGCCTCTTGTCAGTTAACAACAGCTTGTATTTATTTTTTTATTTTTAAAATTATTTATTTATTTATTTATTTTGGCTGTGTTGGGTCTTCATTTCTGTGCGAGGGCTTTCTCTAGTTGCGGCCAGCGGGGGCCACTCTTCATCGCGGTATGCGGGCCTCTCACTGTTGCAGCCTCTCTTGTTGCAGAGCACAGGCTCCAGATGCACAGGCTCAGTAGTTGTGGCTCACGGGTCTAGTTGCTCTGCGGCATGTGGGATCTTCCCAGACCAGGGCTCGAACCCGTGTCCCCTGCATTGGCAGGCAGATTCTCAACCACTGCACCACCAGGGAAGCCCCCTATTTTTTGAAAATAAAATATACCAGTGAGAATGTATGTTTTTTGGGGAAATGTGACAGTGAGTAATTTTTCATATGTAATATAAGATTCTTACTGTTTATGAAGCTAGGACCCAAGCAAGTCCAGCTTTCCTAATATAAACATAATTCAACAAATACTAATTAAGTACTTACCAAGAATAAGACATTCTGCTACATAATTTAGGAAATACAAAGAACTCAGTGCTTAAAAAAGGAAAGGCATGTACATGAATAGCTATAATACTAACTGTTTAATTTAGGTAAGGATGGGGAAGAGGGAGATTAACAATGTCTAGGAATCTGGAGGAAGTCTTATCCTGACATGAATCTTGATGCTTAGGTACAATTGTTGGGGCAGAGAGGAGAAAAAACTTCTGTAAAAGAAAAGTGCTTGATGAAAGATAGAAAAGTAAAAAAGGTATCTTCAAGTAATGCTTGCAGGTCTGATATTATAAGTGGCGAAGAAATATTGAAAAGGCAACTAGAAGGTTTGGACTAGATCATGGAGGTCTTAATAGTCAAGGGACAAGGGAGCAACTAAAACTAGTTTTGAGAAGGAGAATGACATAATCAAAATTATGCTTTAGGAAGGATCCTCTTAAAGAACTATGCAGAGAGGAGACAGGCAGAAAATGACAGGGAGGCAATTGGTAAAGTATTGTTAAATGTTAGGCAAGCAGCAATGACAGTCTGGATTAGAATAAATACATTCAGACTGGGTCCCTGAAAGAGGGCATAAGTATAAGAAGCTTTTCCAAGGTAGGAATGACCGGACAGGTTGTATAAGTAAATTTATGAGTGTATATTTGTATATCGATTATAATGAAGAGACAACTCCCTATTTTAAAACCTGGGACACCTGGAGGCTGGTAAGGGCAATACTAGTTAAGAAAACGGGAAGCATGAAGGGAATAGGAGAAACGAGGTCATTTCTAGGTATGTGGATTTTATAGTAAGTTTCAAGTATCACTGCATAATTGCCAGAAGATAGATAGAAATGTGGAGCTTAGAAGAGTCTGAACTAGAAGAAAAGCAATATTAAGCAACTGTGGTCATGGATGAAATTACTTCGTGGAAGAAAAGAGAAACAGAAAAAAGGGGCCTAGAGTTGACTCTTATTGGACTCACAATGTGACATGAAAGAAGATGAAGAGAAGTCAGTAAACAGAAGATAAGAGGAGACACAGAAACCACACAGAGGATAAGAGAAAAAAGCACCTTTTTACACTAGGGAGTCAGTGGAGTCGACCTGGCAGAGATTCTATGAAAGGATGGAGGAGGGCTCTGCAGATTGTGTGAGGTTACATGCCCCATGTTCCTTCCCTTAGAGCCATGATCCTCTGCCAGGAATGATTTTGCCTCTCATCCCCAGAACATTGGGTAAACTGGAGATATTTTTGATTGTCATGAATGAGGGGTACTACTGGCACCTAGTGAGTATGGGCAAGGGAGGCTGGTAAGCATCCACAAAGCACAGACTACAGTCACCACAAAATAACGGATCTGCTCCCAGATGTTCATAGCGCCAACATCGAGAAGCCTTGCTCTAGATTCTGTTGAGCACAGTGGACCATAAAAGTGAGATTTCTAACCCTTTTCAAATTAGAAAGGGAGATTCCTCAGAATGCCAAAAGTTTTATGGTACTCATAATTTTAAAAGTGGACCCAAGACACATTTTCTTCTTTCTAGGCTAAGTAGTAGCAACAGATCCTATATGTTTCCAACACTAAATGTCAGGTCTACTTAAGTATCATGTACTGGGTTATATTTACCTTGTCTAATCCAATATGGATTTTTCAGTGCACAGCTGGAAAGCTGGACTCCTGTAGGTTTGTATGTTACAGGTTAATGTTCATTTTAAATGCATTAAAAAGTTACTTAAATACATCTTAAAACCTGTTCACTAAGGTCTGCGAATGAAATATATGACTTAGCAAAATGTAATTTTTTTTTCAATTTTTACTCTCTAAGGCAGTTATATTTTTAGAGTAGTTAAGAAAAAGATGTTTGTGGGGAAAAAAATCCATTGTGGGAGAACCTAACATTCTGATAAGGGTGATTTTTTTTTCTCCAAAATTGATATCTTAAAAATAATTTCTGACATGTGTGGTTCTTCTCTCAACAGTGAACAAGTTTTTAAAGGCAGCAATATCACTCTTTTCATCTTCATATGAAGCAAACTTCTTAAATTTACTACCTACACAGTCAAATATCTTTCAGAGGATGTTGATTTATTTATGTAAAAAGCAAGATAATAACATCGTGGCACTGGGGAATTATTTCCCTTCTGCCCTGGGCCTTTGAATCATGGTCTACATCATGCTGCTCAGCTGTTTACTCTGGACAGAGTCCAGAACAGCACAGTACTGTGGAAGATGCCAGAAAGATACACCGCCCCATAGCAGATGAAGTAAGAATTATCTTCTCTGCAAACTCAAGAGGGTAACAGAGTGATTTGTACTGCAGTTGATATGCAGGACATCCATCTTTAATTTTCAGTGCCAGTCAGGGGCGTTTTTAGTTCACAAGGTGGCATATTGCTCTCCTAGGAAGTGAAAGGAAGAAAGACTCTTAGAGAACACTTGTGCCCATCTTTGCTGACTGAATCTTAGCATGTTTAAGCACACAATACTGATTTCTTCAATTAGCATTGCTTAGTCATCGTTGCTGAGAGGGTCAAGGATTATGGCAAAGGAAAACAAAAACCGATTGCTTCTACCAAGGCACGTGGCACGCCTATAATAAACCAGTGTTCTGATTGTCCTTTTAGTAGCATCCTGATCGTTGAGACTACACAGGTGGTAAAATCGATGTGCTCTTCGTGTTCTGTGGTGAGAGCAGCGGTGCACTGCCATTTCCAGAACTTGTTCTCCGTTTCCACAGCCAGTATAGTTATTTGCTTTATGAGCTTCCCAGGGTTAGGGAAGTTGCCAGGTACTGCAGCTGTGCAGAAGTATGGAGTCTCATTTTACAGGAGAGACTTTCCATGGAATTTCGTGGAAATTTCATAATGGAGAAATATTTGGCACTTTGGGAAGAAAGAATTTTGTTTTTAATTTTCTGGGCAGAGCTCCCCATGACAACAAAGTGCGCATAAAACAGTGCCTATGTGGAGCTCAGTTGTTCTAAGACTCAATCCTGTGAGAGGTCAGCATAGCCATTTTACTAAGATGTATTCTTCCCAGCTGAGGTGATCTGACCAGCAATAGTGAATAAATTGTTGAGTTCACTCTTCCTTAAGTCAAATGAAAAGTAAAGAATCCAATTACTGGATTACCAAATAAATCCAAGGAGCCCACCAACCATGGCTGAGCCATACTGGATTCATTTCTGAAGGATGAATTCTAGCATTTATTTTGGACCTGAAAAATAAATCATTTAATATAAAGTCAAACAAAAAAAAAAAAAAGGAGAGATTTTTTTGGAGGTATTTATCAAGAATTAGTTGTATAAATACTCAGTTCAGGGTACAATGCTGTTCTGGGAAATTGCTATTTTTTGCTAGCGATTATCAAGTCCTATGAAGATTATAAATGAAGACCGTTTCGTGATTTAAGGAAAGTAACAATTTAAAAGAGATTTCTCCTGAATTTTTGGAACCTGGTTTACTTCTTGGGACTTACCACCCCTTTTGATCTTATTAGCTATGACATTAAACAAAAAATATGCTTCTGTATTGGAAACATCTTCACATTTTCCCTAAGATTTCAAGCTCACAACACACAAAGGAATAAGTTTATCCAGGCATTTGGCACATAGCATGTATTCAGTAAATGGTAGTATTTACTATTTTTCCTTGTAGAACATTGAGAACAACAGCATAAACAAGCTAGTGTTGAATAAAGCTTTTAATATGTTCATTACTAAACTAAATCCTATTGTGACTCCAATATACATACCCCTCCTTATCTCCCACTCCCAAGTAAATTTTAAAAATGAATTACTTTTCGAGGATAAAATTGGTTACTCTTAAATTGACACATAAATTGTGCATCCATCTGAAAGCATACATAGGCATAATCTTATTTTTCTCATCTTTAAGACATCTGTAATTTGATGGATACTTGCTGTGATATTGCGATTTATAATAAATATATATATTTAGTCTTTGTTCATGTTTCTGCACAGACCACCTAAAACTCTGGGAATTTCCTTAGTGATAAGAGCAACAGAAGTGTCTTTTGTTATGCTAATCAGGTTACTTTTGCATCTAAGAATGGGAATTAGTTGGCAGGAAAACCAACCATGTGATTAGTGGGTTGGAACTTTCAGTCCCACCTCCCTGACCTCCTGGGAAGAAAGAGGGGCTGGAGGTTAAATCAGTGATCAGTAATTTAATCAATCATGCCTATGTAATGAAGCCTCCATAAAAACCTAAAAGGATGGGGTTCTGAGAGCTTCCCGGTTGGGGAACCAGAATGCTTCATGTGCTACCAGGCCAGGCCCCCGAATCCACAAGAAGAGAAGCTCCTTTGTTCAGGACTTCACCCTTTGTATCTCTTAATCTGGTTGTTGATTTGCGCCTTTTAAAATCCTTTGTAATAAACTGATAATCTAGTGAGTAAATGGGTTTTTTGAGTTCTGTGTTCTTACTCTAGTAAATTAACTAAACCCAAGGAGGAGGTCGTGGGAACCTCTGATCTAGAGCCAGTCAGTCAAAAGCACAAGTAATAACAATTGGCATCTGAAGTGGAGGGCAGTCTTGTGGGACTCCGCACTTAAACTGTGGAATCTGATGCTATCTCTGGATAGACAGTGTCAGAACTGAGTTGAATTGTAGGACACCCAGGTGATGTAGGAGAATTGCTTGATGGTGTGGGAAAACCACATACATATACATAGGAAATTGGTACCAGAATATCTGACTTACAATGTTTGCTAATATTATTTGAGGGAAGTTCATAAGATTATTTCCAATATAAAATTTTGCCAGAATTCCTGAAGTTGGAGTCTAAAACACCCCAGAGTACCCATGATAAAGCCAGAAATGGAAAAGCTGGAGAAAGACAAAGGGCAGAAATTTGAAGCAAACCAATGATGATAAGTAAGACAGTCTTTACCTCTTTAATATGCCTTGAATCAACAATCTTGTTAATTACAGCTAATTTCTGGATTATTATTAAAGAGATCACCAATTGGAAGATACCTGAGAAAGATATAGTTGTGAAGACCAAATTAAAGTCAGCAATTCTCCCCTGTCCTACTGTAAAACACAGCATTCTCTAATAGCCATAGAGGTAAGATCCAAAAGTCCATTGTAAAGTGGTTATTTAAAATTTAAAAATCATTTTCTCCTTTATTTACTGTTATTTATTATTGGGATCCACTAGCTTCTATGTACTATGCTGGCCATTGGGAATATAAAGGTATATTAGAATTCCTACCCTCAAGAATTCATGCTTTTCTCAGGGAGATAAAAACTTCAACAAATTGGCAAAAATTGTATTTACCAGAATCACTGGCATGATGGGGAGAGCAGGCCAGCCTGGCAGAGCTGGTTCCTACAAGAGAGGTCAGAGTGGTGGGATAAATTGCCCTTTACCTCTGGTATTTATCTGCCTGTGAAATAGAGCAGGGGTCTGATAGGGTAATGGGTTCCGTTGGCATGCAATGTTTTTACAGCACAGATAGAAGAAACTGGTAAATGCTATTTGGAGCTCAATTAAGAACAGTGTAAATGGGAAGGGGAAAGCTGTCATGGAAGGCTTCAGGGAGGAAGTAATGCCTGGGATGAGTCTTAAAGATAAGCAGGAGTTTTTAAGGGTAGATCAGGCATTCTAAGCAAAGAGGAAGGAAGGCGGAAAGAAATAGCCTATGAGGATTAGGTAGGTACAATTTGTTTCCAGTAGGAAGAGTTGTGGAGATGGTAGCCAGATCATAAGAAGCCTTAGGTACACTGTTAGGGAACTTGAATTTTAGGGAATTTTATATTTCAGGCTATAGGAGATATTGAAAACTTTAAAACAAGGGATTGATTTGTTTTTATAGTGGGGATAGGCTTGCAGTTCAGCCCAGAAAACTTGCTTAAGCCATAGTATGCCTGAAGCCTAGGACTGGTGTTGGTGCATCAATCAAGGGTAGCCAACAGACATCATGATTTCAACAAATCTCATCATCCCCCAAAGGCCTTAATAAGTTCCTGTCAACAGAGCCGTTCCAGCAGCTGTGTTGTGTAAACAATGTGTCTATGGCAAAATGTTTTGGAGTTCAACAGCAATCCCTCCTATTCTGCAGTAGGATGGGGTTATTTAAACGAACATTCTCCTCTCCCCCAGCACATTTTTGGTAGTGCAGATGGGAGTAGTTCCAGCAGCTTAAGACATGGCTACAGTCAATCAAGGGCTGGTGGATTTGGATAGTTCCAAATAAGGGTCTTAGAAGTGAGTTGTGAGAAGCAGGCTTTTCAGTCAGCAGCTCCCTTGTGCATCCCAAAAAAATGTTGTGTGTGATAGTCAAAAAAACGGACTATATTCTCTCCTATCTACTAGTACTGCTTGAAGCACCTTCATTGGGTTTTTTTCTAGGATTACATATGTGGCTGTGTGTGTACATGCATATTTCTATTTATAATTTCCCTAGTAATATTGGGGAATTGACAAGGCATATTACTTTTCTTTTTCTCTATTTTCTATTTTCTATATTTTAACTGGTTTCCTTAATATTACAGTATTATATTCCAAGAGCTAATGTGTGTGTGTGTGTGTGTGTGTGTGTGTGTGTGTGTGTGACAGAGAGAGAGAGAAACAGAGAAACAGAGATAAAGACAGAGAAGTTTTAGTTTTCTGGTGGATGGCAGGCTCCATGGAAAGAAATGGGGCTGAGCAGAGGGAGGTGCTGACAAAGATGCCTGGCTGTAGCCTGGGTGGTATGGAGAGGTTGGGATGATGGAGGAGTATTGGATGTATTGATGTGCATCCAATTCAAACTCCTTTTCAAGCCCTTTGTCATGACATTTTTTCCCCAAATGTTTAAGAATTTTATCTGTTTATTTTTACATTTCCAGTTCTAGCATACAGCTTATTGCATAGTTGTACTCAGTAAATAAAAAATGAATGAACAGACTTCCTTTGCACCATGATCTGAATGTTTGTGGCCCCCCAAAATTCATATGTTGAAATCCTAATCCCCAAAGATGATGGTATTAGGAGGTGGGGTTTTTAAGAGATGCTTGGATCATGAGGATGGAGCCCTCATGAAAGGGATTAGTGCTCTTATAAAAAAGACCTCAGAGACCCCTCATCCCTTTCCCCATGTGAGAGCACAATGAGAATTTGCCAGCTATGAACCAGGAAGAGGGCTCTCACCCCCAGAGCACAAGCATGCTGGTGCCTTGATCATGAACTTCCGCAGCCTCCAGAACTGTGAGAAATAAATTTCTGTTGTTTATGAACTACCTCGTCAGTGGTATATTTTTATAGCAACCCAAACAGACTAAGACACCTTGCTTTGAAATGAAAAGCCAATGGGAAGAAGAGAGAGCCAGATGGAGGGAATTCACAAGTGATATTTGATTTAAGAGGAATGAGAGAGCAGATGAGCTGGTGACTCTCCATTGCTCCCCCAGATTCCTTTCTGCCTTCCTTTGCCCTGCTCTGTGACCTGGGAAACTAGCTTCTATAGACTGCATTGCCAGGTTTGTTATTATTGTTGTTCTGGGCTTCCAGTTGGGTTCAGCCAATAGGGGATGAATGGCAGAGGTATAGGCAGGATATGAAAGACTGGAAGAGAAATGTTGGTGATCTATTTTTCCACTGGATGTCTGGGGCAGGTCCTTTTCCATAGTTCCATCTCTCTTTGGACTCCAGTAACACTGTCCCCTCTTTTTATTCCTCAGGCCAAGGAATAGCAATTCCTTCCCATTGTTCAAATGTTTCACTGTGCCTAAAACATCTCTAGCTGGTTCCCTTAATCCCGGACTTTCTATTCAACTGTTCTCAGTTAAAGCACTTTGAATGTACTGTATGTTTCATGATGGAAACCCAGTTGATACAACAGGGAATTCTAAACCATAAAGAAAAAGAGAAGGAATATGTGACAGATCTTCAGAAAAAGAACTTCAAACTCAGGCGGAAAATACTTCAATATGCCAATGGTAAAAAAAAAAAAAAAAAAGTCAACATAATTGAATAGGATGAACTGCTCTAAGGAATATGAGCAAGTCTGTCCATTTACATAAAATGAGTAGAAGTATTTTCCCAGCTGTCTGACATGACGCCCCTATTTTTAATTCCATGAGCCCAAGGAAGAGCAAAGGCAGAGCATAGTTGGGGGAAGGGGGAGGCAGTTGGAGTTAGTGCTCTGCAGCGACTCTGCACTGCAGCCACCCCCCAGCACTCATTCTGAAAGCTTTGTATGAAGCACAGGACCGGAGGAAATACAATCAATGCAAACAAATCCCAGATGAAAATGAGCACTTCCTGATGATTAGCAAACTTAAAAAGAAAAAAAAAAAATTGAAAAGAACAACTTTAATAGGTCAAAATTGGCTTAATGCAAAATATTAACAGACCGCAAGATACATATTCTGATAGAATTAAGGCACTCCTTTTAAGCTTTCTGTACTTGGCTACCGGTCAGAGCTCAGTTCCCCCTGAGTGAGATATTTGGTGAAATCATTAACATCGGAAGCAACTTCAAGACCTGATGTTCCCTTACTACTGAGACACAGATCCTGAGCTCAAAATTTGGAAATCAGGAAGATTTTCCAATCACTTTGGACATAAACAAAGCTGATTAACTAGGTGAATGAAGTTTATCCCTAATTCAATATTTAGAGAGATTACTATTACTAATATCTGTAAAAAACAAACTGAAGAACTATCTAACCCCATTATTTAAGACATATACCACTGCAACCTAGTCATTTCTCACACACACAAAGTGAGATCATATTTTATGTAAATTTGGGTTGTGGTAATTTGAAATAGTGTTATATAAAATATTAATGGTTCTCAAATTTGATGCAAATTTTGAAACAATGCAGTTTTTATTTTATGTTCATTCCTATGGGAAAAATAATTTTGAATTATATGAGTTTCAAATTATGTAAAGTCTTCAAGAAAGCATTCCTTCCATAAAATATGGCTGCATCTGTCTTCCTTTGCAGGACTAACTTATCTTTTGCTAGGGATAGTGATAGGCAAGTTGTATGAATTTGAAATGTATTTATCAGCAGATTCCAAAGTACAACACACCAAAAGAATTATAGAAGCTGCCTGCATTCAAAGTCGTAGATTGCGAGGGTTCAAATTCACTCAGTAAGCTAACCTAAGCCACGTTGAATGGCTGGAATGAATTAGATTGATAAATTTAAGTAAACATCTTCAAAAACTAAAGATTTTGTTCTGATTTGTAAAGACTTTGTTCTGGATGAATAGCAATTATTTGCTCAGTTCTTTGGAGTATAGGGCTCCTAAGATAAGACTATTAAAATTGTGAGCAGTTGGGTGGGACTGTCAGCTTTCTCAAGGTCAACAGTTGTTCTCAGATCACAACCTGTACCATGGCTCCAGCCAGACATCTTCAAACTACATGCCACTGGGTCAAGGTCATTGTATGAGGGTTTGAGTAGCAGGTCAATAACCAATTTGAACAAGTTCTTAATGTACAAATCAGTTTATTCCAGAATCATATTTGTCAATTTTTGTCCTTAGAAACTAATTCTCATTTTCCCAAAGAAATATTGCTTTTATTTTAAGAAACCTTCACAGTGGTCCAGAAAGGACTACTTAACCCATAACAGGCCCAGTATTAATTGAACTATGACTCACATTCCTATGGTTTAATGCTAGCACACAGATAAGTACTAATAAAAGTCTATTAAGGAAAGTACCTTACTATTTTCCAGTTTGTGGTACATGTAATGGGATGTTAAATTGGGAATTTTTGCTGAGGAACCAAGATGTCATAAGGTGCTGTTTTACAGAGGAGATGCTGGGCCACAGGCAGAATTTAAAAGTATAAAATAAATAAATAAAAGTATAAAACCTTCAGCTGCCACAGGAAGTCTCTCACGTTTACTGAGGAATAAAGAGGATCCAGAGAGTAGGTATCAGGGAGAGTGTGTGTAGAGCATTTCTTTAGAGAACAGATGATGTGTTGTGGGCTCCATTCCATTTCTTTCTTCTGGGTGCCCTGGTGGGGCAGTTCCTGCATCTTTCTGCACACCCAGTGAGAAGACCACCAAGAAGATAAGGGCTATGATTCTTCAGTTAAGCCTCCAGAAGAAGAGTTCTGGATTTATGCATAGGAAATTAAAGCATCTCATGGTATAGAGAAGAGTCAGTGAAGGAACTGTACTCCTAACCAAAAAAGCAGATAAAGTACGTGAATCCCCAGGGATCAGATGGGAATCCCCAAAGGGAATGTTGACTTAAATTTATTTTAAAAGAGTTTATTTAAAAAGTCGTGCCATCCAATGGGGCAAGATACCAGGGGAAAGAGACCCAGACAAAAAGATGTTGTGAGTTATATTACTGGCATGCAGAAACTTATATTACTGGCATGCAGATCAAGAGCAGCCAGTTTAAGAGGAGGCATGGACCAAAACAAGGATTATGAATTTCAAGGCACCCAGAAGGAAGCCTGAAGAATCAAGAAAGTGCACATGAGAGTATCAGCTCTAAACATCTTCAGGCTTCCATTGTTAATAAGAACTTTTATCTACACCTGACCTCTCTCTCCTCCAACAATGTATTTTACAACTGGACTCCAAGTTTTTATAATCCCTAAGTTACAAATACTCATAGTCCTGTTTTATGTCTTCATCACTAAGTCAAAGACACACTGCTGTATCTTTGACTGACCCCATGTCTCTCGGATCCCCTGTTTATTTCTGCTTATTCACAGGGCATAGGTACCAGTTCAACAGACATACACATATATATCCACATGTGTAAGAACTCCATGACTGGGGAAAATAATAGACCTGCTATCTAGAAGGCCTAGGAAGAATGGATAGGGAAGCAGGATTGAGCATTTTAGCTGCCAAGAAACCATAAATTTGAACTTGGCCATTAGACTTTCAGCAGCCCATAATAAGATTGAGCACCTGCTATGGGTCACACATTATGCTGACATATTATCACTATTGAAACACTCTGCCCCATAGGTATTATCATCCCCATTTTCAGATAAGAAAACTAAATTTTGAAAATATGAGGTAACATAAAAATCTTACAGTAGGTCACTGAACATATATTCATACTCAAGCTTTTTCAACCACTTGCTTCTCTGAATCTGAGAAATGAGGTGTTAGGTGTGTATTTATCTGCATGTGTGTAACTCTCCACGTTACTGTGGCTGTGATTGTGTCTGTGATGTATTTCTATCTGTGGATCTCATTATTCATCTATCTATATTTATACTAGCAGATTTGGAGTTTATGAGGTGAAAGAAATATCAGGAGTAAACAATGAAAAATTGAAAGCACATTGAATCAAGCCAAACTAGAGTTGGGAAATAGAAAAAACAATGATTATTTAATACAAGAAGAGTATGCCGTTATTCTCAGGAAGCAGTCTTTCTGACATGGAAGCTAGAGTGTGATCTCTTAAAACAAATGGCAGTTTTCAGGGTGCTAGCACCCAAAGTTATATTTTTTTCTTATTTATTTTTTGCCACACCATGCGGCATGTGGAACTTCCCTGACCAGGGGTCGAACCCGTGCCCCCTGCAGTGGAAGCCTGGAGTCTTAACCACTGGACCACCAGGGAAGTCCTTTTCTTATTTTTTTAAATCTTTCCTTTTAATGCTTGGTTTCACTTTTTTATTTTCATTGAAGTAGAGTTGATTTATAATGTTGTGTTAGTTTCTGCTGTACAGCAAAGTGAATCAGTTATACATATACATATATCCACTCTTTTTTAGATTCTATTCCCATATAGGTCATTATAGAGTATATAATGATCCTGTGCTATACAGTAGAGTCCCCTGCAGTATACAGTAAGTCTTTATTAGTTATCTATTTTATACATACTAGTGTATATGTAAATCCCAATCTCCCAATTTATCCCTCTCCCCTTTCCCCCTTGGTAACCATAAATTTGTTTTCTACATCTGTGACTCTATTTCTGTTTTGTAAATAGGTTCATTTGTACCATTTTTTTTAGATTCCACATATAAGTGATATCATATGACATTTGTCTTTCTCTTTATTTTTTAAATAAACTTTCAACTCTAGAATAGATTTACATTCACAGAAACGTTTCAAAGACAGTATTCGCATTAACCCCACACCCAGTTTCCCCTATTATTCATTAGCATAGTACATTTGTACCATGGTACATGGTACAATTAATGAACCAATATTGTTACATTATACATTATTATGGACTAAAGTCCATACTTTTTTCAAATTTCTTAGTTTTTGCCTTTTTTTTTTATTTTTTTAAATCCAGGACCCCATCCAAGATACCATGTTACATCATGTTACATTTAGTCATCATGTTTCTTTGGCTCACCTTGACTGTGACAGTTTCTCAAACTTTTCTTCTATTAAATGGAGCACAGGTTAGGTCTTTTGTAGAATGGCTCTCAATTCATATTGGTCCCATGTTTTTCTCATGAGTATGAGTTTGGGGACCAAAGTTACTTTATAAACTAAATATATACTGATGACGGGAGGAGAAGAGAAACTATATTGGCTTGAAGCTGGAAAGCCTGAATGCCTCTTTCTTTTAACATTACTTGTACAACCTTGGGAAAATTATTTAGTTTCTGACGGTCCACTAAATTGAATCATATCAGGTATGATTTTTAATCCAGAATCTCAGGTATCAAAAAGCATAAGAACTCTTTTTTTTTCTACAAGAGATAAATTTATTTCTATTTTAAGCCTCTAAATAGCTAAAGCTTTGGGGGGGTCATTTGTCCGTGAAGACGTTTTCTGGGGGACACTGTCCCCTCACTTATGGCCACCAGTCCACTAGACTCCTGGCCAGAGTCCCCTCGTTCCTGCCCACTTAGACTTCTCAACCCTGCACTTTCTTCTGTCACTTCAGAGCCATACTCGGGGTGCAGGCAGACACCTGCTACTTCTGTTTGTTATTCAGGATTTTTAATCTCTGCTGGGCTCTGTCCTAGGCATACTAGCAACCATTCTGCCTCTGAGAGCCTGCTGCCTTCCTACGGCTCTACCTGGCAGGGGGTTTTCAGGTTCTTTTTACTCTGGGATGTTCCCAATCTCTCTGTAGTCTTGTAACCTCCTTGCAGGGTCTGCCTGGAAAACAGGACACAGGACAGTTTTCTCCAGGATTCACAAGTATAACCAGTCTCCATCACTCCCCAGTCCATTGCTCTGTCCTCCAAACCTAGGGGCGTACATTTTTCTTCTCAGGAAATCTCTCCCTCTCTCTTTTTGCAGCTTTTACCTCAAAAACACCTTCGTATGGTGATATTTGCCTATGAATCTCAAAGGATACATTTTAAATTGGATTTAAGTCTTTGAAACCAGGAAGTTTCCAAATGTTTCTATTGTTACTATTTTTATTACTATTATTCCTACTGCTGCTGCTGTTGTTGTTATTGTCTACATGTAATATCACTTCTCTAAGGCAAAATTCCCAGACTAATTATCTGCATGTATACACGGAAATAAAGGTGGGGCTAGGGATAACTAAGAGAAGAAAGAACATAGGGAAAAAATCTAAAATAATATTTGAGTATCTATTCACATATATGCTATAAATATAAAATAAACTTTTTCTGTAAATCACTTTGTAAATTAAGTATTATTGTCAAGTGAATTGTAAATGATACACTGTATAACTTGCAAAAAGCTTTCCTTTTGCAAAAAAAAACTGTTTTCAATGACCCAGATCTTCACAACAGCTATAAGATTGCATAGAGGGATGATAATGTCAAAGTCCCATCCAGGCAAAAAAATGAAAGTGAAGTAAAAAGTCATCTTTAATTATCTGCTTAGTAAGTTAGTGTCAAAAGGCAGGTCCTAGGCAATTTAATGGACTTACTTTTAAAAAGTACCAGTCCTCAAATGAGACTTTTTCTCACCAGTGAGTTGAAGGAGTATTTTGACTAAGTGATTTTAGTATATATCAGCTGACAACTTATGCTCATATAGCTGGATCTGTGAGACATGACTACGCATATCTACAAAGCAAACACACTTGGAAAAAAAAAAACTCTTCAAGCTGGATTGGTGCAAATGGCTCTCTAAACAGTGAAACTATATCATAGAGGAAACTGTTCTGAGGTTATGAGAAATAATCTATAGTTTGAAGGCTAGGAGACTGCAGATATTATAAAACATATCCAGAAGTATGGTGGTTTGAAACGCTGGCGCTCGGCTGACAGCCCTGTCAATCTCTCACGTCCATTGTCTCCATGTAGTCAATCTGCCTGATGTTTAACCCCAAGCAAGCAGGAACCTCGTCTGGCCTAGACTTACCCAACCAGAGACCCGAAGTTCTGAGCCCTTGCAGAGTTTCTATTCCTATCACAGACAACTCTGTCTAGAAGCCCATTATTCCAGCAAATGAGACATTCTGCTTAGGTAGTTAATTTTTAGTTCTCTCCTTTGAAATCCTTCTGGTGAGCATTACTACGTAATACAAAGATTTTCACATTTGTATTCACTCCCATGGGTCCATCCACTTGCTGCTTCCTCGGATCTTGTCTTCAGTCTTCCAGTATTTTTCCTTCTCGGCTCCTGACCAACTAGCCGAAACATTCATCGCTGCTAATGATTCTGTGTGCGTTTTTATCTTGAGCTACTTCTGCTTTCACACAAATAGATAATTAGGTAAATTATCCAAAGTTCTGTCTATTGAGAAGATTTCTTCTCACCACTTTGTTTCAAAACTACTCTGTTTAGGGATGTAATGCCACAAGAATTCATTTTCAGCTTATATTAACACATCAAGCCAACTCATCCTGAGACTATTTTGGCTTCTGTCAAGTCAGTCAGACAGGTCGTCCTTCATATAGTCAGAGGTGTAAGCTGGGGGAAAAGCACTGGAGCCACCGTGGAGCTGATATGGGGCCTGGGCCACTTGCTCGTGAAGCGTATTTGTGCCTTTTTTTAATGCCTGATCCTGGCGCTAACACTTACATCTTATGATGGATTGCTATTGAGCCCACCAAGCCTTATCACTTTTTGGTCTGACAGAATCCAGCTCATGACGTATAGCTCTGACCATACGGTCACATGATGTCTCAATCGCTACCGAGACTCAGTATAGACCTGGAGCTATTTTTTGAATGGTGCATAGTACTCCCTTACAGATAGCATGTTCCTTCTCAAAAGTTCTGGGTCTCTTTAAATTATGATTTTCTTATTGGGACTTGGTAAAACACAGCAGAGTGATTTTCTCATCATAGGTACTTCTAGGACCACAGGGTCTGCTAGATTATAGGGCCCAAGTAGTGGGCTTGCTCTTTAACGTGGACTTGTTGAAGACTTCTTTCCTGTTCTGAACCCAAGTCAAATGTGGCTGCCCTCCATGTCACCAAATAAAAGAGTAAAATGAGTCCTTTTACTCGGACTGTCCTGGGATTGTGCTGTTGCCGGAATCCAAAAAGACCTACCAAGCATTGTGCTTCCTTCTTAGTGGTAGAAGTTATAAGATACAGTCATTTGTTTTTTATTTTGGAGAGTACATCCAGGCACAACCCAGTCAACTGAACTCATTAAGTTTTAATCTTTGTAAGGCTCCTCTCCCACTTTCTTGAGTACATGAGCCATATGAAAGACTCCAATGTATTTCCTGCTTCTTGTTATCCAGTCTGATTAACCTGGTACCATAGATATAGTAGGCTACGTGTAGAGTTGGCTTAGCCGTGAAGCAAAGACGAAAATATATACTGCTGCCTGTCCCACATAAATGTGAACTGCTTTTGATTCTCCTTTCTCAGTGTTGGAAACAAATTCATATGCCAGATCAATGGTCACACACTCTGTGATCCAGTAGCATCAATAAGCTTTAGCAAAGATATTATATTCAGTGTAGCACTTTCAGCTGGGACTGCTACTTTGTTTGCAGTAGTCAACTTCCTTCTCCTAATTTTAACTTATTTTGTAAAGAGAAAAACTCAAGTTAAACAGTGGTGTAGTGGGGACTACCACTCCTGTATCTTTTTTTTTTTTTGCAGTACGCGGGCCTCTCACTGTTGTGGCCTCTCCCATTGCGGAGCACAGGCTCCGGACGCGCAGGCTCAGCGGCCATGGCTCACGGGCCCAGCCGCTCCGCGGCATGTGGGATCTTCCCGAACCGGGGCACGAACCTGTGTCCCCTGCATCGGCAGGCGGACTCTTAACCACTGCGCCACCAGGGAAGCCCCACTCCTGTATCTTTTAAGTCATTAAAGATGGTATTAATTTAAAAATACTTATGTTTAATTTATATTTAATTTGTATTTGTTTGTCAACCTCAGCACTATTGACATTTTGGATCAATGATGCTTTGTCCTGTGCATTGTGGGATATCCAGCAGCATCCCTGGCCACTACCCACTAGATGCCAGTGACACTCCCCTTCCCCCAAATTGTGACAACCAAAAAATATCCTCAGACATTGCCAAATGTACCTGATAGAGAACCACTGATTTAGAATCATGTTCAGGTGTGGTTTCGGCTAAAATGCTTGTACAGAGAAGAAATTATTTTTAAAGCAGGCCAATCTTATGTGCAAGACATTTGGAACTGTAATTTATTTAATTGTAAAGTAAATACTGAAGGAATGAGGAGTTAAGAGAGATCATATTAAAAAGGGAGAGGCCAGATTATTTTTTAATGTGAGAAATTAACCACAGTATTTAGTTTTTTTTATTATAGGCAACATGACATCATATTTTTCTTGTTTTCTGTTTTGTCCATGAAAAAAATGAAAAATTTCATTACTAATAGGATCAAAATTGCTGAGAGGAAAACCTTGATAGTAGCAAAAAAAGAAAAAAAAACAAAAATTGGCTCTTTAAAAAGACTTGGAATACCTTTATGAAGTTAACTACATAACTGGGTTTTTATTATTGGATAATAAACAGCAACATATGTATTGAAATTAAATATGTATGACAGGCACTATATTAGGGAAATGCGAGGATGAATAAGCCATGGCTCCTACCCTCAAGAATCTTACAGTTGAGAGCAGTAATTCTCAACTTGACTGTACATAAGAATCACTGGGAAAGTTTTGTCAACTAGTGATGCTCAGATACGACCCCAGAACAATTAAATCAGAATCTTGGTTTAGAAGGGAGTCTAGGCATCAGTATATTTTTCTTCCAGTTTTTTTTTTTTTTCTTCTTCTTCTTTGCTTTACACAGACATCTCACTGCCGCGGCCTCTCCCACTGCGGAGCACAGGCTCCAGACGCGCAGGCCCAGCGGCCATGGCTCACGGGCCCAGCCTCTCCGCCGCATGTGGGATCCTCCCGGACCGGGGCACAAACCCGCGTCCCTTGCATCGGCAGGCGGACTCCCAACCACTGCACCACCAGGGAAGCCCTCTTCCAGTTTTATTGAGTTATAATTGACATACAGTACTGTATAAGTTTAAGGCGTACAGCATAGTGACTTGACTTAGATACATCATGAAACGATTATTACAAGTTTATTGAATCTCCATCATCTCATATAGATACAAAATTAAAGAAATAGAAAAATAATTTTTCCTTGCAATGAGACCTCTTAGAATTTACTCTCTTGATGACTTTCATATATAACATAGAACAGTGTTAATTACATTTATCATGTTGAACATCACATCCCTATTACTTACCTTGTAACTGGAAACTTGTACCTTTTTTTGACTGCCTTCATCCAATTCCCCTTCCCCTACCCCCCACCTCTGGTAACCACAGATCTGTTCTCTTTTTCTATGAGACTTTTTGTTTTTCTGTTTGTTTTTGAAGTATAATTGACCTATGACACTATGTTAATTCCTGTTACACAATATAGTGATTCGATATTTCTATACATTTCAAAATGATCTCCACAATGTCTAGTTATGATATGTCACCATACAAAGATATTACCCTATTATTGACTATATTCCCCACAATGTACCCTTCATACTTGTGACTCATTTATTTTGCAACTGGAAGTTTATACCTCTTAATCTCCCTCACCTATTTCTTTCTTCCTTCCACTCCCCTACCCTCCCTGATTGTTCTCTGTGTATCTGTAACTCCATTTCTCTTTTGTTATGTATGTTCTTTTGTTCTCTTTTTAAGATTCCATATATGAGTGAAATCATACAGTATTTGACCTTCTGTCTCTGACTTATTTCTCTTAGCATAATACCCTCTAGGTCCATCCATGTTGTTGCAAATGGTAAGATTTCATTCTTTTTATGGCTGAGTAATATTTCATATATATACACCACATCTTCTTTATCCATTTATCTATTGATGGGCATTTAGATTGCTTCCATATCTTGGCTATTATAAATAATGCTGCAATGAACATATGGGGTGCACATATCTTTTCTAATTAGTGTTTTGGTTTTCTTGGATAAATACCCAAGAGTGGAATTGCTAGGTCATATGTTTTATTTTTACCTTTTTGGTGAATCTCCATACTGTTTTCCACAGTGGCTATACCAATTTACATTCCTACCAACAGTGCACAAGTGTTCCCTTTTCTCCACATCCTAGCCAACAGTTGTTTTTAGTTGTGTTTAGGTTAATAGCCATTTTGCAGGCATCAGTATTTTTTGAAGATTGCCAGTTGGTTCTAATTCACAGATAAGGTTGAAAGAGAAAGTTATGAAAAAAGTAAATTGCAGAGTGATAATTGTTATATAGTAGAGGTACATATCCATTGATATTGAGGCACAGATGAATACACACCTAAATGTAAATTTATGGAAGTTTCATGAAGTTGAGTATTACCCCTTTGCAAAAGAGTCAGAAATTCAAATATATATTTCATATTAAGGTAAACAAAAATGCGGATGAGTAAGCTTTAGGAAGACCATGTTAAAGCATAGCCTTTGAGAAATGAGGGAAAATGAATAAATGCAAGAAACAGCTTTTGCTGCCAAGCTCACCTGAAGTTTATAGTCATTTATACTATACAAGAAGATTTTTATCTTTTTATTAAAAATTCTATATGAGTTGTTAAATAACAAAGGAGAAAATAAAAGTTAAATAGAGTAATATTTGATTCATGATCACCATATACTGTAAGTCATTCAAATTTCTGTTCTGGGAATACATATTAATTCAATCCTTATAAAGCCATGCAAATGTCAGATACTCCAGTGAGCCGTAATAATTAATTTAATGGTCAAAGTGGATAACCATACCTGCTCTCAATTTTTTCTGGCCAAATTAATTTAGTCTGTGCTCTATGGTATAAAGATCCAGCTTGCCAAATGAGAATTTATTCAGATAATCCAGCAGATCCAGTACTACCACCTGAAATATTTGGGTCAGTCTTGAGCGAATTTTACAATCTACTGCAGCACATATGTAGGAAATTTTTGAATAGACTATAATTTCATGATATAGAGTAAATACTGTGACTATGACACGGTGTCCACAAAGACTGAGGCTACTGCTTGTGCACAATACCTTTGTCTCCAGACATTTTACTACAGTTCAGTCTCGGACTACTGTAATGTTTCTGTTGCAAGTATAGCTTGCAGAATTTATATTTGAAAAAGGATGGCTGAGACACTTGCTAACTAATCATTTCTTTCTAAATTTCTCAGCTTTATCAAAAATCAGTTTGGAACCAGAAATCCATATACCTGGACATCATTGGTCTACTTGCCTAGAATAAAACATCCAAATCAAATGGTCACATGAAGTACATCCTTGCATCTTTTGCAAAACCACTATTGAGGGAATTTTCCATCACGTTCAATATCACCCACAGAAAGATCATTCATAAATTACTTTCAGAGTTCAGTTTTGAGAAAAACAAGGTTTCTATTGTCACAGACTAGTGTATATTTAATATCAAGGACAATATTATAAATGTCAAATTAGTCATCCCCTTTCATTACAATACCATAACCATCTATAATACTCTAGGTTTGTGATATTTTGGGTTTTCTTTTCAATTTTTTGAAAATGTTTTTCCTTCCAGAAAGCTTTGAGCTAAACTTAGTGTCCAGTTACAGTAACTGTATTAGCCTAACCTCTTGGAATATTCAATTTCCCCAACATCTTGTCATTTCACATTTTCTTTTTCTAGTTTTACCATTGTATTATATGTATATTTTATTTTAAATTGCATCAAATAATTTTTCAAGATAGGCAGGGTAGAAATCACGTTAAAAGAAAGTGTTTAGAACAGTTAGGTATTAATAAAAAAGTTAAATAACCATATGCATTATTTGGATTTACTCTGGTTACTTCATATTTTGTCTTTTAAAATACAATATTTAAAAGTAATTTCACTTTCACTGGAGAATGCATTTTACGTGGTAAATTACGTTACTGGTTTTGTTCAAATTATATACTTCCATGGAAAGTATGTCTGTTTGGGACTTGAAGTTGATATCTAGGGTCACAGAGGCTGTCTGTTCTGTCTAAAAGACAAAACACCTAAAAGTAAATGCCCAGACTCTTGGGTATTAGGTTTACTTATCTGAACATCTAAGATTATGACAAATGTCAAAGATAAAAATTATAAAATAACAGTAAAATAGCTGCTATTCTATTTTGTTGATAATAATATATTTTACTGTAATATTTGTAAATTAACTTTATAAATGATATTCACTTAATGACACATGCTTTAAGAAGTTAATGAGATAATATGCACATATTTTCAAAACTTAAATATTGTCTAGTTCAATTTCAATAATAATGTTAGAAAACATCTAGTAAACATTTTTCCCACCTGTGAAAACAAAAGTTCTAGCAATACTTGTATTGCTAGAACAAGTTGTAGCATAAACTAGGTTGTAGTTTATGCTTTTTTTAAAAAAAGAAACATCAATTTTCTGTCATATTCTCCTTTCCTAACACATTTTTGTTTTTATCATTTGTGTGTCTGATGAAATTATAGAACGTGGCCCTTTGGCAGTAATAGAATGGATGCCAACAGAGTGCTTTAGTGATTAGCTGCATTTTTGAAATAGCTGTTTCTCTTAGGTAAATAAATGAATCTCATGACATAATATAAATATATGAACATGTCTGATGATGTAGGTTTACATCATGTCACACTTTGCATGCCAAAATAATGAAGAGTCGTAATGCAAGCAGGCTAATTTTCATGGATCTAGAGTAAATCCCATCACTGGTTCTTTCCAAAGAAATTTAGATTTATAAAACTGGCAACTTAGAAACAGTTTTTCTCTTGCACCATGATCAACATGTGAGAAGACTTACCAGCTTATGTATTCTTACATGTGATACAGAGAGATATTAGAAATGTCTATTAATTTGCGCCCCAATTCAGAACATAAGGGAACCTTTCTCTAGAACTGTACAGTCCAATATGGTAGCCACTAGCACCACATTTAATTTAATTTAAATTAAATTAAAATTAAATAAAATTGAAAAACTCAGTTTCTCAATTGCACAAGCAGCATTTCAAGTACTAAATAGCCTTTTGTGGCTAGTGGCTACTATACTTGACCACAAAGAACACTTCCATTACCTTCCATCATTACAGACATTTCTGCATTGTACATGGATAACATAGAACATCATCTTACCAACCGCATTCCAACTGGACAGCACTACTCTACATAATTAATAGAAAAATTACACAAGTGGAAGATATTTCCACCCCCATATTGATTTGGATTTGTTCTAACACCACAAAATATTTTTTCTTATATAATCTAAAGCTTTATCATTGGGGAATGAGACATACTTTATAACCTGAATTTAAAAATTGTTTAAAGATAAAATTAAGAAATCTCTTGCAAAATAGGAAATTGATAAATTGCTCTCTAAAAATTATGACCTTTTTCTTCTTAAAAATTAAATTGATAATTATGTATAAACTTTTGTTTCTATAAAAAGTTTTTACAGATTTTTTACTGCTTTGTTTATGATTTTATATACAAATGTGCCCACAAGATTATATCTCCTAAATTAATTTACAATCTTCAATTTCTCTCTTTATATAATAATGTGAGGTACACTAAGATACTTGGAGAAAATGTGATAAATTAATATTTACACAATGTTAAGAGAAAACATTTTTATTTCAACCACTGTTGACAGATTTCATAAAATATATTAGTCTATTTTTCTGCCTTAATAAGTCTAGTATTCTGAAAATAATACATCACTTTTGATAAGTGAGCCTCTTGAAATGCTTCAGTGTCATTGCTATAAAATGTATTTTGATACATAGCGCCGTTACTATTTACAGATGTAAGGCATAGGGGTGTATAGTTATTGAGCATTTGATCTAATTTCATTTATAATAACTTCCTAAATCATTATCCAGTCAATACTTGAAATTTTCCAGTAATGTAGAATCCTGCAACTAAGTTATATGGGCTTCATTTAATCAACCCATTCATTTGCAAATTCTAGGGGAATGCATGTGAATTCATCATATTTCTTGCCCTCAAGAAACTTAGAGTTTAGTGGAAGGCTTCTGACAAGCGAGCAGGCAATTATAATAAAGTGTGAAAATTACAACCAAATGGTTAACTATTGATGTTAATGAGAAGAAAAATAATTTGTAATTATTATAATTATTGACCTTCTATCATGTAATAGGGACTTGGATACACTGGGGCACTTTCCATGAGGAGCTTAACCCACTTTGCCTGTCACCTGAATGGGACTGCCTAAAGCCTCCAGTGAATATTGAATTGCTGAGGAATTTGGGAAAAGGCAAGATAAAGTTCTCATTCCATGGATCCCTTGGGTGAACCCTCCCAGTTTGTGGAGGTAGATACACTACCAAGCTGGGGCAACTTGTGTGAAAATGAATTAAACCCTTCTAATACTGCAGCTGAGACATTTCAGGCAGACACCTTTTCTTTATAATAAGGATGTCAATGGAAAGTGATTCTTTGGAAAGGAGATGTGTTACTGACCTGTACTGCTATTGTGAATACTAGCAATGAACATCTCACAGATAAGAATCCTGTGTCAGATAGTATCTTTACACTTAGAGGGCCTGATTTTGAAGGAGGATCTCCAGAAACTTAAAGGTTGCTGGGCAGGTGAAGCAAAACTGACAAAAGGATTTGATCTAGCTGACCCATTCATCATTCACACAGTGGGACCTAAATACAATGGCCACTATCTCGCAGCAGCCGAGAGTTCTCTGTACAGTTGCTACAGAAACATACACCTGTGTCATCAATTCTGCAAAATGAGGTTATTCCATAGAGGATGCAACACATATAGCACTTTTCACTAAGGAAATTGGTAGAGGTTCACCAGGAGACTGTTGAAAAGTGATATTTGCTGTCTCTGAACTTGAAGAGTCTACTTTCCAAAACATGCTACTTCTGTATTTCCCAAAGTCATTAAAGGAGGAGAATTGATCTTTGCCATTACTGCAGATATTGGAAATGCAGATGGGGAGCTTGCGGTACCCAAATGGAAGATTAGACTAAATGAAAACCTGGTGCCCAGAAGGACAGGTGGCTTGAAGAAGATTTGAAGAAGGTGAGAGAGTGAACCTTGTGAGAACTAGTGGAACAACAGAGAGGCAGATGGAACAAAGGCCCTAAGGCAGGAGAAGCACACCTCACCAGTTAGAGAAACATGAGGACCACAGATGTCAGAGTAGTAATAGAACCCAGATCATTTTGAGCTGGCAGACTATTGTAAATACATCAGCTTTACCCTGAGTAAGAAGGGAAGACACTTAAGGGCTTTGAGTAGGGGATGTTATGATTAGACCTCCATGTTTACATATTTTATACAGACTAGTTCATGGAGACTAGATTGTAGAGGACCAGAATTAACAGGGAGATTTGTTAAGAGACTGTGGCAGGAATTTTGGCAAGATGTTGCGACTATGTCTAGCAGTGAGAAGTGGTCAGAAACTGGATTTATTTTAAATTTTGAGCTAATAGAATTTCCTGAAGGATTGGATATTAAGTGTGAGGAAGATACTTTTTTTTGACCTGGCAGCAGGGAAAATGGCGTTACAAATAAGTGAAATAGGAAAGGTGAGGGTGGAGTGGGCATTGGGAGAGGTCAGAAATTTATTTTTGGATATGTCAAGTTTGGGATGTCTACTGAACATCCAAGCAGAGATGGATATATGCATCTGGACTTTGGAAAGACACCTGGACGAGAGACATAATGTGATGGTCATCAGCATAGAGATAATATTTAAAGCCATGAAACTTGATGAGATAACCAGAAGAGTGGGTGCAGATAGAGAAGCAAAGTGAAGCAGGCTGAAGACTGAGCTGTGGGAAACTCCAACATTAAGAGATTAGAAGAAGAGGGAACAACAATGCAGACTAAGGAGTGACCAGTAAGTGAGAGGGAAAAAATGAGTGTGGTGTCCTAAAAGCAAGTGAGGAAGGGTATTGATAAAACACACGTGCTCAATTGTGTCAAATGCTGCTTGGGAAATAAGAAAGCTTGGATACTGGTACAGAGGATAAGTAAAAGAATCAAAAGGACTATTCGGACTGCACACTTGGGCAACTGAATGCCTGATGTTTCAATCCGATGAGATAAAGCTTGAACCCGGGGTGCATGTGCAAACCCAGGTCTTTATTCAGGCTCCCCGGTGCCCCACGTGGGAGGCCAGGTGGGAACCCAGGCCGGGATTGGCAGAGGCGAGGGTGGGCACCACAGCGATAGCAGCAGAAATGGTGGCAGGTGCCATGGTTCCTTGATCAATGAAGGCTGCCAATGGGGCAGCGCCAAGACCATGAGCCTGTGCCTGCGGCATCTCACAGATATCAGAGATGTGGCCTGAGCACACAGGAGTGCTGGCAAAGTCGGTGCTGGGGCATTAAACATTGTCCGTGCATTACTGGAAAATAAAAGTGTACACTTGGATGCTGCAGTCAAGGATATCAGAGGGATATTAGAATTTTTCAAAGAGTTTGAAAATCCCTGGCTTTAAAACCTGCTGCAACATTTCAAAGCACATATCCACAGACAACAAAAATTAAATTTAAAACAGCTGCATTTACAGAAAAAAACCCACCATTTTCATATGATATTTTGGGTCAATCAATCAGTTATAAATAAAAAAGGCAATTTTAAAAGTAGTTGTTTCCTTGTAATTGAAGCGACAGCTATAAAATATATAAACTGGTGTTTTGAATTTTTAAATGATCTGCAAGTCATGAAGCCACTGTTGTGTCTTGTATAATCACCAATAGTTACAGGAAATGTGAGAAGAAACCTTAAAATGCTCTTGCATAAATTTATAATTATATTTATATATTAAAGTTATAACAGCATACAAAACTGATTAACATGAGGAGTTAACTACCTCTAGAAAAATTGATCCTCAAGAATTATCAGCTCTAGATATACTAAAAATTTTATTTCAAAATAATTTATCAGAAATGTAGCGTTTTCACAGTCTATAAAATATTCTGAAAAGTTCTAGTAACAGCTGCATCAGAAGAAAGATGCTTTTTAAAATTAAAAATTATCAAAAATTATTTGCTCTCTTGCATTGCCAAGAGTGACTGTTACCTTAAATTATGTTGACTGAAAATGAGTCGTTAAATGTATAAATTCTGATGGCCAAATTATGAATATTCAGAAAAGTAAGCCAGAAAAATCTTACCATCAATCAAGATATCACATTAATAAAGTATTATTATTATTGTATTATATATAATTATACCCAAATAATATATTTTTTGCAATTTGTAAGTTTCTTGTTACTCATGTATTGCATACTGTTATTGTATTGTATAAGTACTAAAATATTTTTAAAAGAAAAATCTTTGTGTTTTCGTACCTTTAAATGTACTTTTTTTCCTGCTTCTTAAGGTAGTGACCCCATTTTTGTTTGACATAGGACCCCACAAACTAGATAGCCAGCTCTGTTAAGAAGGTGATTTGCTATGATGTGCTATTTCAGATGATCCCTTGATGACAGGAGTGGGGAACCACACCTGTCTTGTTTATATTAGGTAAATGCTGGTTAGTTGCAATCTTACTTTATGATGTTTCTCAGCTAGCTGCCATCCCCAGTTCCTCAGGAGAATCATTATCGTCATTCTGTACATTAATAAAATGTGCTCCTTCTGCAGTATTAACATAGAGTTGCCCATATGAGAGGCAAAGTTACAGCTATTAGTACCTTCATTCCTTGTGACTGTTGCTTTAGGACTTCTCATAAACTGTATTTAAAACCAATCTTTAACTTCTCTGTCCCTGGTTTGCTACTAAATAAGGTGTACCTGTCCTTTCCCCACACCACCAAGTCTCTGAAAGGCTGATGGTCCATCCTTTCATCATGCCCCCAAGGGTCCTCAAAGATGTTTGCAAGCACATTCTATTCTAAATGTTAAAATGCAACATCCCAAATGGATAAAAAACAAAATCCTATGTTTGGAATAACACACACACACACACACACACACACACACACACACACCCCAGACCAAATAAAAGGTTGGTAGCCATAAAATACCTATGTGCAAGCTCTGATATGGAGAGTGAGTAGAGAGAAAGATCTGGAAATATGTGTTTCTGAAAAGTGGCAAGAAATTCAGCAACTGGCAATTAAACAAGATTTTCTTTTCATAAACAACTCTGGAATTTTAATTATTCTCAGGTAGCTGTCATACCGATACCAGGAATTTCTAAGGAAATTTAGAGAAGCTGAGTTGGAAGAAAGAAGAGATGATGGAGACCTGTTTAATCAGGTAAATCAAACAAAAATTAGAGAAATATTTAGTAGAACTGAGTATCAAATTTAAATCTACAGTTCCTTCCCCTCTGTGTAAAGATGTCTTTAATATGGTAATAGATGTCAGAGGGTGGGGAGAGAGGCAGCAATCACATTCACTGTGAGATAAGAGGACTCTATCTTTCCTGCATATGAAGCTTTAGACCTGCATTTTATTTCAAGTTTGGTGAACAGCAATCACTTCCCATCTGTGATTAGTCTCTGTTTTTTCACTGAAGAGAGGGTTGAGACAGAGTTTTAAAGGTTATTCTACACCAGACAAAAGGAGTACATGAAAAATAAGAGGCTTTTCAAATGATCTAAAGTGCACTTGAATCTGCCACTTTGATATCATTAGCAAATTGTGATTGATTAAGTATCACACTTAAATCTCTTACAAGCTTTTTGGCATAAAAGAGGGTATAGCAAGTGTGGATATTCCCAGTATGTGGCATTATTTTCTAAATGTAGAGTGATATTTTTTCAGGTTGCATAATCCTACCTTTTACTCCTGAAATTACAAAGGTAGAATCCTGAGAGTAGTTGCTCCTGAGTCAGGGTTCAAGCAGATGACTGTGTTGCCATTTCAGACTGAGGATTCATAGTAACAGTCTTGGGTTGATGCTAAAGCTCCACTCCCTCGATAAAGCAAAATATGAGTCAAACATGATTTATTTGGTTGTTCTTATGAATCACTTTTTTAGAAAAGTGTTTACTTGTCATAAGTTTGGTCCATCTCAACTAAACAGTTTGAGGGGATTTGTTTCC
Source organism: Monodon monoceros (assembly GCF_005190385.1). Classification (NCBI taxonomy): domain Eukaryota; kingdom Metazoa; phylum Chordata; class Mammalia; order Artiodactyla; family Monodontidae; genus Monodon; species Monodon monoceros. Next base: position 83,953,314 of record NW_021703772.1, on the reverse strand, counting down.
AAGGCAAGAAGATGCTGTTTTCTTTAATACTGATTTTAAAAAAGACAGCAAAAAATTCACTAAAGATCACCAAAATTCTCTTAAATGTAATGATAATTATATACCTATGAAATCAAGGCGGCTTGATATACAAGGTAGCCTTTAATCCATGCCTTTTTTTCTGATGGTTCGAGGATGAGAGGAGTATTAGGGGAAACAAAATAAAGGACAGCATATTACAGACTGCCATAAGAATATGGAATTCACAGATCCCTTTTTAAATATGTGAAAGTGGAAGCAGTAGGTTGTACAATTAAACAATATGAAAGGAAGAGTCAGAAACTGAAATCCAGCAGTAGTTCTGCCAATTGCTGGTTATTTCACATCAGCCTCTCATTCCACTTCTCAGAGACTGAATTTGCCGCTCTGTACTACCTTCCTGGATTAGATTAGAGGACCCAGAATAAGAGTTTTCACTATTCGACTTGCAGTGACCCATTCAAAGCTATTACTAGAATTGTTAAAAAATATTCTAGTTGATTCTCTGTGCAGTCGTTTGGTAAGATCTCACTTCTCCATGACTTTTGAAGTCAGATGTGACCACATGATTGGCTCTAGCCAGTGAAATATGAGTGGCAGTGACATTGGTCATTTCTTGGGAAAACCAAGAAGCAGTACATGATTTCTCTCTGACATGATGACCATGGAAGGTCATGTCAAGACAGAGTATTTGTAGTCTGGGTACCTGTGTAAATAGGAATGATACAGATTCCCCGCTGATCCACAATAGACCTGTAGCATAAATCAACATTCAATATAGAAGCCACTGAAATGTTAGAATAATTTGTTATTGCAACAAATTTAATCCTGATTGGTACAACATGTTTTATCCTGCAAATAATTTCTTACATGAAGGAATATAGTCATGTATTCACCTTATAATTACAACATAAAAAGAACTTGAAAAATATTTTAAAATAAAATTTTAATTAAAAAATCAATATTTAACCTTAATACAGTAAACTAGCTAACTCCTCTTTGACTTATTTTTTATCCATGTGCTGCTAAATTTCGGGACGTTTTAGTGTCTTTTACCTCCTTTGTGGTGACTACAGACACATCAAGTCTTTCTACTTGGGTTTCAGTGTGATTGTAATTCACCTTCCTGATAGTTACACAGTAATCTCGAAAACTCCCAGTCTCCACCTGCCACTCCTTATTCTTGGAAGCCTTATATTAATGTCTCCTTTCTGAAATTCTACTCAGCTTATTTTCAAAAACATTCACGACTCTATGCAGTTTAGTAAGGGCATAGGACTTTGTTTTACTTTGAGTGCCTGAGAAGGTTAGATTTCTCATCCAACCATTCACAGACATCCCCTCTCCCACCTTTCCTATGATTTCTCCCATGCTATCATTCCCCTCTGGTGAGTTCTGAGTTTTCCTCCCCATTACATTTCCACCCTGCTGAAAGCCCACTATCCCTATCTGTGGAGTAAAAAATGGCAGAATTTCAAACAGACTCTGCAAAGCAAATTTGATACCTATTTTGTCATTTATTTATTCAAGACATTGTCATCAAATGCCTACTAAATACTTGGCACTCTCACAGATACTGCAGATATAATGAGTGGGATGTGATTCTGGTCCTTAAATCTCAATGCTGAGACAGTTTGATGAGAGGTTTAGTTACTATGAGAGCACATAAGAGAGTCTCCATACTCAGCTTTGCCTGGGGGCTTCCCGGTTGTGATGTCTAATCTGAGAACGCATCAAAGTTTTTGAAGGGATAAAGGAGAGAATGGAGGGCAGTAGGAAGGGGTCTGGGCAGAGGAAACATATAACATAGCTCCCAATTGAAATATCATTGTTTTATCCAAGAATATATGTGATTTAGTGTGTCTGAGAAAAAATTCTTGTCAAAGGGCAAATAAATGGACTAACAGGATTGTGAGAATCAGATCTAAAAGTAGACAACATGGGTCTAATACTAAAAAATAATTATGTTATGTTCCAGAATGTGTATTTCCCCTTAGGACATTTCCCAGCCAATGGAAGAATTTTTATATGGCAAGGATCAGATCTGTGTTTTTGCCAGTTGACTTTGGCGACAGTATGGAGACTTTCCTAGATGCTGGAACATCAGTCAAGAGTTTATTGTATAAAAATAGAAGAGAGATGATGGCAGTCTGAATTAGGTAGTGATAAGATGGAGGCAAAGAAGTGGATGACTTGTGAAAGATTAGGGGGTAGGAAAAAGATTTCATAATTGCCGTGAAGGGAGGAGGGGGTTGAGGGAAACGGTACGGACAATACTGAGTTAGAAGGTGGGGCATCTGGGCAGACAGAAATTCTCTGGGACATGTATAAGAAGAGTCAGGAGGCAAGGGGACCAAATTGTATACAATGTTCTCTGTTTTAGGGAAAAATGGGTGTAGCAGAACTATGAAATGGTTCTCCAAGTGAAATGCCCTATGCTCAACAGTATAAACTGGATTGAAATGCTCAAAAGATTGGTCAATTACACCTTCTCCATTTTACCTCCTAAATATCCTTTCCAGAATACTTGACATTCTTCTTACTTTTTAAAGTATTCTCAAACACAGCATTATAATGTTTTGATAACATGAAATACCTCTCTTAAACTGCATTTGTTCAAGTTGCAACACTTTTAAACTTATAACATTTTCTAAGTCACCTTCAAATACAGTTTGTCTTCCATATCCACAGATGTGGAACCCATTGTACTATACCATTTTATATAAGAGACTTGAGATTCCTCAGATTTTGGTATCCTAGGAGGTCCTAGAACCAATCTCCCATAGATATCAAGGAAAGACTATACTACTATCCACATGATTTTGACTGAGGAAGGTGTTTTAATTTACATTTACAGATGAGAAAATTGATGCTGAATTGTTAGGTGACCTGTTATATTTTATCATGATTAAGCAGAGGAGTCCTGCCTCAAATCCACATCCTCTAGTTTCGAATCGCTTACAGAAAGATATAGCAGGTTCCAGACCACAATAAAGGGAATATCACAATAAAGTGATATTCATATGAATTTTTGGCTTCCCAGTGCATATAAGTTATGCTTATACCATATTGTAGCCTATTAAGTATGCAAAAGCATTGTGTCTAAAAAAACAATGTACATACCTATTAAAAACTAATGCTGTTGAAAAAATGGTGCCAATATATATACTTGCTTAACACAGAGTTCCCACAAACTTTCAGTTTGAAAAATATGCCTGTTCCTTTTATATATATTTTATTGTTTATTTATATATATATTTAACCTTAAAAACTGTAATCATAGAGTGTGTAATTTTTAGTGTCTTCCTTCTTTTGCTTGACATTATGTCTGTTTTTGTGACAGTAATTTTAAAAAACTTTTTTGGCTCTATGATATTTTAGTATATAAATACACTGTAGGTTACTTGCATACTTGTAAGTTGATGGGCATTTGGATTGTTTCCTGTTTTTATGTGTAATGAACAAAGCTGCTATGAATATTCTTCTGTGTATAGTTTGGTGTAAGTACGTGCACATTGCTGGGTTACAGGATTATGTGTATGCTCACTTTAATAGGTACTCTCAAATATTTTTACAAAGTGAAAGAACTAATTTGTAGTTATAATTTGTAGTTTGGTAAAGTAGTATTCAAGTCTTTTGACAAATTTTCTATTGGGCTGTCTGTCCTTTTAATGCTAATTTGTAAGAGTCCTTTATGTACTCTTGGTAAGAGTCCACTGCTGTATACATGCATTGCAAAGTTCCTCTCACATTCTATGACTTATCTTTTACACTCTTAATGTTGTCTTATAATGAACAGAAGTTTTACATTTTAATATGATCCAAATTGCAAATCTTTTCCTTTATGGTTAGTGTTTTTTTGTTCTGCTTAACAAATCTTTCCCTGCCTCAAGTTCATGAAGGCCTTCTCTTATGTTATCTTTAGTGAATTACCTTTCAATTTTAGATTTGATCCACCTGAAGTTGGTCTTTGAATATGCTGTGAAGTATAGGACAAATTTCTTTTTTTTTTTTTTCTACTTGAATGTACAATTGACCCAACACTATTGATTGAAGATTTTCTCTCCCTAGATTGCAATACTACCTTCATCATATAACAACTGACTGTATGTATGTGACCCCTTTATTTTGTTTATTTTGTATATTTTATAACATATTTGTTTCAGTTTCTCTAGATTTATTATAACTTCATATGTGATTCATATTGTCTAATTTTATTTTTTCTTCAATGTTGCCTATTCTATTCTTGGTCTATTGAATTTTTGAATCAGTTTAAAATAATCATTTGAAGCTGTGCAACAATTTCAACAACTACATAATCAAAAAATTTTATTATTTAGTTTATTTTGACCATGCTTTTAAAGATTTAAAACTAACACAAATAGTACATTACTATTATCTTGACACTGGTCAAAATATCCAGTTTCCGATTCTTTTTTTTCCTTATGTATAAAATATGTGGGCTCTTTTTTACTTATAGTATTAAATTGCCTGTGACACTGAAATATTATTTTCAATTAGTGTTTTGCATACTTAGCATCAGACCTATTCTTATCTCTCCAACCTCTCATTCCTTATTTCCTTTATTTGTATCATTCACATATATCCTGTTGGAATATGTTTTTTATCAACTTTCTGGAAAAAAATAGTCTTTTAAAGGTTAAAATACACTATGACACATCCCATCTAGACAAGATTAAGTAAACTCATCTTTCCCTCCTCTCCACTAAGTATCACTATAAACCCTGGAAATAGTGCAACAGGCAACCAAAGGAGGACTGAAAGGTAGAAAGAAGAAAAACTGACTAGAGACTCTAGGACTAAAGGAATAACATAGTGGCAGGGCATCTTATAACCCACCATTCAAAGAATAAGATGACCACATCACCTCATTTCCTAGCCACCAGCCTAACAAACAACAGAAGGTGGCCTAGGTAGGTTCATTTCTTCTCTGAATTGTCCTGTCAACCATTAAAGTAGCACAAGCAAGGTAGACTGATCAGGAACCCTGATGACAGTGCTCTCCTTCTCCCCTGGACCTAAAACTCCCCTTCCCTACTGAAAAACACCATGACCATGTGGCTGGGTGGCACCAGCAAGATGTACCTTCCACAAGAAGTGGCTTGCTATGGGAAATATTTTTGTCTCTGCAGATTATAGAATCACTTCCCCCACCAAGAGACACATGGCAGCCAAAACTTGGGAACTTCTTCAACCCCCTTAGGCTGCATGAGGAGGGACCAGTGGGAGGTCTCAGTCACAACAGATAAACCAGCTTGACCAAAATATCACCTGTAAATTAAATTTCCCTTTGAACCATAGTTCACAAATGTACAGCAGAATCTGTGTGCTAAACCTAAAAAGATGACTGCCTGGTAAAATAGAATATTTAAACAAGACCCATAGTATCTTAAAGTGATAGCTAAAATGTTCAAGACACATACAAAAATCACTTATCTATGGAATCTAAAAAATACCACAAACTAGTGAATAAAACAAAAAGGAGCAGATTCACAGATATAGAGAACTAGTCATTACCAGAGAAGAGAGGGAAGGGAAGAGGGACAACATAGGGGTAGGGGAGTAAGAGGTACAAACTATTAGGTATAAAATAAGCTACAAGGATACATTGTATAACACAGGGAATATAGCCAATATTTTATAATAACTGTAAATGGAGTATAACCTTTAAAAATTGTGAATCACTATATTGTACACCTGTAACTTATATAATATTGTACAGAAACTATACTTCAACTAAAAATAAATAAATAAAATGAATTAACACATAAAAAACAATCTGTTGAATGAAACTTTTTAAAAAAATCACACATTATATCAGGAACCAGGAAAATCACAACTTAAATGAGGAAAGACAATGAACTGATGCCAAAAAACGAAGGTGAACAAAATGTTGGAATTATCTGACAAAGATTTTAAAGCAGCTATTATAAAAATGTGTCAACAAGCAGTGTCAGACTCTCTTAAAACAAAGGAAAAAATAAAAAAATCTCAGGAAAGACATAGTTATAAAAAATAATCAAATAAAAATTAAATAACTTAAACATACAGTAACCTAAATAAACATTTTACTTAATGTGTCTAACAGTCGAATGAAAATATCATAAAATAGTCTCAGAGACTTGTGGCACAATAACATAAGGTCCAACATTTGTATCATCAGAGACCCAGAAGGAGAGGAGAGAGAGTGGGGCTGATGAAGTAGTTGAAGAAATAATGCTGAAAATGACCCAGATTTGGTGAGAGACATAAATCTACAGATTCAAGAGGCTAAGAAAATTCCAAATAGGATAAATCTAAAGATATCTACAGCAAGACCACCATAATTAAACTTCTGAAAATTAAAGACAAAAAAATTTTTAAGTAGCCTGAGAGAAAAACCACATTACCTGTGAGGAAATGCCATTTCAAAATTATAGCAGATTTCTCACTTGAAAACTTAAAGGTCAAGACAAGGTAGCACATTACTGTATTCAAATACTGAAAGAAAAGTACTTGTCAACTAAAAATTCTGTATCTAGAGAAACTATCCTTTAGGATGGGGAAAGAAAGACAGTCTCAGACAAAGCAAACTAAAATAATTTGTAATTAGAAGACCTACCCTTAAAAATGGCTGAAAGAATTTCTTCAAACATAAAGGAAATGATAAAAGAATTTTGCAGTATCAGGAAGAACGAAGAACAAAAAGAGTCAAAATACAGTTACATACCATAGGCTATTCTTCTTCCTATGGTTTTATATCAATACATCATGTTTGATGACTGAATAAAAATTCTAATACCATCTGATACTAAAGATGATCACATTTAAAAGTGGGGAAAGTGAAGAGACATAAATGAAAGTAAGATTTCAACAATTCACTGAAAGCAGTAAAATGTTGATACCAATAGAGTGTGGTTAAGTCCCATATGTATATTGTAATAGTTAGAGCACCCACTAAGAAAACTACTTAAAGAGGTATACTAAATAAATAAATCTAAATGGAATCCTAAAAAAAAACTCAAGTATCCCACAGGGTGGCAAGAAAAACAAAACCAAGAAACAAGGAAACAAACAGAAAACATATAATAAAATGGTAGACTTAAGCTCTAACATATCAGTAATAACCTTAAATGCAAATAGTCTAAGCACACTATTTAAAAGACATAAATCAGTGAGTCAATAAGAAAATATGACCAAATTATACACTGCTTAAAAGAAACTCATCTCAAATTTGGAAACATATGTAGGTTGAAAATAAAAGGATGAGGAAAGGTATAACAATGCAAAACAATTAAAAAAAAAAAGCAGGAGTAACTGTATTACTATCACATAAAGTAGACTTCAGAGCAAAGAAAATCACTGGAGACAAAGAGGGGCATTATAAAGTGATAAAAGGATCAAGCTACCAGGAAAACATAATGATTTAAACGTGTGTGCAAGGGAGTCTCAATATACATAAACCAAAATCTGATAGACCTGAAAAGAGAAATAGACAAATTCTCAATTGTAGTTGGAGACTTAAAAATTCTTCTCTCAGCAACTGATATGAACTGCTATACAGAAAATCAGCATCGGGGCTTCCCTGGTGGCACAGTGGTTGGGAGTCCGCCTGCCGATGCAGGGGACACAGGTTCGTGCCCCGGTCCGGGAGGATCCCACATGCCGCGGAGCAGCTGGGCCTGTGAGCCGTGGCCGCTGGGCCTGCGCGTCCGGAGCCTGTGCTCCACAATGGGAGAGGCCACAGCAGTGAGAGGCCCGCGTACCACAAAAAAAAAAAAAAAAAAAAAAAAATCAGCATGGATATAAAGGATCTAAACAATACAACCAACCAACAGGATCTAACTGACATCTATCTATCTTACTTTACCCAACAACAATAAAATATACAGTTTTTCAAGTATCCATATCCTAGGCTATACAGCAAGCCTCAACACACTTAAAAGAATGAAACTAATATAAAATATGCTCTCTGAATATAATGGAATCATACACATACAAAAATACAATTAAAAAAAGACAAGAGGAAAATCTCTAGACACAGCGTAAGAGCCAAAACTGGAGCAGGGGGAACAAATAACCAAACAGATGAACTTCAACTGTTGAATGGCTAAACAAACTGTAGTCCATCCATATCATGGAATACTACTCAACAATGAAAAGAAACGAACTACTGATACACACAACAGCTTGGAAGACTCTCCAGTGAATTCTGAGTGAAAAAAAAATCCAATACCAACGTTTACATCCTATAAGATTCCATTAATATAATATTTTTGAAATGACAAAATTTTAGAAATGGAGAGCAGATAAGTGGTTGTCAGGGGTTAGGAATGGGGTGAGAGTGGGAGAAAGAAGTGAGTATTTTTATAGAAGGGCAATGCGAGGGATGAGTGTTGTGATGGAACTCTTCAGTACATTGACCTTGCTGGTGGATACATGAACTTATAAATGTGACAAAGATGTGTAGAACTAAATATCCCCCACACACACACACAAATAGGTACAAGTAAAACTGAGACTATCTGAAAATGATCAGTGCATTGTATCAATGTAAATATTCTGCATGTGATATTGTTTTGTAGTTATACAAGTTGTTCCCATTGAAGAAAACTGGGTAAATGGTACATGGAATCTCACCACATTATTTCTCAAACTGCATGTGAATTTACGATTATCTGAAAATTAAATGTTTAAATAATACATTTTGTACTTTAATGTATTAAACATCAAGAATACATCCACTTTTGAACATAGTTTAATTTATGTTTAATTTACATATTAAAAAATTTAAAGTATACTTTTTAATGGGATTAAACACAAAAATCTTAAAAGAATCCACTAATGTGAAAGTTGAAAAATGAAAATGCTAATGGACCTTTCATTTTCCATACAGTATGATTTGCTCTTTATATTTTTTGACCACATAAAGTATATTCATTTAACATGGCAGAAGTAAATCTTCAGCTTCTTAAAAAAAAACCAAAAAACAAAAAAACCCATCACTCCATTTACTATAATGTAACTTTTAAATGTAATTACTATAAGAAATTTTGCCTTCTTGTTTATTCAATTCCCATGGACAAGATGACAATTTTTTAAACTATTGTAATGAGAATAATAATATTGCCTGTGTTTATGTTTTTGAATTTTAAGGCACTGATTTGAGATGACTACTCCATTTCAAAATTAAACTATCACTGCTTATGACTTAGTAATAGGCACCTCACCACAAATTTTAACTGTATGTAACTTTGGCATATATAAAACTAACAAATAGACACACATTCATTTAGTTAAGTATATTTAAGGTTAGCTATCTTTCCCTTCTCAAATTTATAAACAGAGTAGGTTTGTCAGTTTGGGGAAACTAGCACAGGAGTGTGGTATTGTAGCAATATTGAAATTTTGTTTTAAAATTCTTTGCTAGTAGAATGAAGGTGGAAGAATTGGCAACTTCAGCTCTTGCAGTATGTTATCACCATACTGTCAGAAAAAGTGCACTTAGCCAACCCTGACAAAACTGGGTGTGTTATATATTGAGCAGGAACCATGGGTTCCTTATGCCAACAATTCATTTCAACTCTTACCTTATTACCACATTTCTTGGACGCTACAGGATAATTTCTTCTAAGCTTTTTGCTGCTCATGTGTGAAATCTTAAATAATCTAGCCAAATGTAATGAAAGTTCAGGGCTGTTCCGTGACATTGGTTTACTGAACGCTGATCTGTGAAAGTCTGAATGCGCAAATCTCTATCAATGTGGTCAATGAAACTTCACCATCACCTTGACAAAGCATTTTTTTTTCCCACTGTGTAGATTCTTTTTAAGAGTTTCACTAAAACATGCCATGTCACAGAAAAATTTCTTTCTCTCGAATATCCTATGTGAATTCGAAGTACACGTGAGCTATTCTATATGAAATGCACAAGCATTATGCAGTAGAAAAGAAGCATTATATCTGAATTATGGAAGTTGTGTTTCTTTTAATGAAATTCATCCAAATAACAAGTAAATTTAGGGATAGTAGAAGAAAATGCTAAGGTGTATTGAAACACAAGTTTTTACAAGAGCCTAATCCAAATAGAAAACCACATTGAACTTTCTAGAGAGGGCAGAAAGGTCAACCATCTTATAGTAAGCAGACAGCACAGTACAAGAGGAGCATATGTTAAAAACATACTTTATTTACCTTTCATTAGAATGTCTTCCTCTGAGAAGGTTAAATACTCCAGGATAGGGATAGGATTTTTCTCATGTTAACTAATCCAGGCAAAAGTGAATAGAGATTTGCTTTCTTCAGCATTTATTGATATTAATTGCTTTATTGAACTAGCTGTGGGAACAGGGATTTCCCAATGCCAGCATAAAGGATCATTATTTATAAGCTAACTGATCCCACAAATTCTATACTTAGCTCAACATTTCTGTTGGAAATACTGCAAGAATCTTTTAAAAAAAAATGTTGTCATATTTCAGCCTTCATACGGTATGCTAAATTACATAAGCTAAATGATAAAACATTTTCCAGGAAAGGGGAATTTTAGAGTCTCACATACCAGGCTTCAAATCAAGCTCTGAAATGCAGCTTATTATTGTGTTTTTCTTCCATTTATTTTTAATTCTTCCCCTTTGGCTCTGTCTTACAGGTGTCCCTAGTTACAACCATCAGTAAAAAACAAAACACATGTGTAGGCTATAAATCTGTATTTGTGTTAATTCATAGGAGAAAAATATCTTCAGTTCTTCCTTCCAATCTCCTTTCCTCTCACCGCTTAGAAGCTGTCTATAGGGCTCTGTGCTTACCATTACAGAAACCAAATTCTGTCCCACGTGCTAAGTTAACAGGAGAGTTCCTGCATGTCATTTCTCATTGCAAGTAAATAAGTCAAGGTGGAAATCCCCAAATTAATTTAGAACATGAAAGGATTTAGAAAGGGAATCAATATTTGGTAAAAGGAGAGAGCTGCCAACTTAGCCTTTTGTAGTAACTACACAAGGTTCAGTCAATCAGATCAGTATCAAGCGTTAGCACTAACTTTTCACATTGGGAAAAGTTAAAAAGTTTGAACATCCTTGAATATGAAATAGTTAATAAGTTTTCCAGGCACCAGAATGGAAACTCTTATAGTTTTGTTCAGATATTCATTCTATAAAGGTGCCAGAGGCAATGCTAAAGCCAAGGTAGAATTGGTTATTTGCTTGTAAAGTATGATTTGAGTGCTTAATAGATAAGCTGTTTTAAATCACATCACTTTGAAATGGGACATGCAGCTTGTCAGCTTGGAATGTTTTCTTCCTCCTTCTTCATTTTCATTTTGATAAAATAATAACTGGTTCTCTAACATAGTTCTTTGGTCTTGAGATAACCACACCAACAGCTAGAAACAAGCATCAGGGCTGTTGGATATTATATTTTGATAAATCACTGTTTTGTGTTTGTATTTTATTTTTCAAATCGCTTCTTTACCCTGTAATAGATGAACACATTCTTTTGTGAGGGAAAAAAAGTATTTTTATGAATACAAGAATGTATCTAAGTAGTCATCTAAAAATTGGAGACATAAATTTATATAGTGCTTGCAGGGTATCTTAGATTTGATTATGAAGTTATTCCATAAGTAGGTTTTGCCAAGATTATCATAGAATCAATGAACTGGACTTATTAGGTCATCATCTCTTACTAACAGTATAGAGTTCTCAAAAGCTTTATTAGGTGCAATTGTAAGTGGCTCAGACAAGAGGTTTCAGTCATTTCTTTTAGATATGATTCCACAGTTTCAGAAATTTTTATTGGCAAAAAATGATTTCTGATGCCTAGTCAATGTGTAATTTTTCTCTTAGAACACTTGCAATCATTCCTGTCCTCCACCTCCTACCAACCACATGTTATTGGGGTTTTGGGGGGTTTGTTTTGTTCAGTTTTCACACTCTTTTCACCCCGTAAATTTTGCCCACATGATCAAATACCCACACGAGAAAATAAAAATCAAAATTGGACAAGTTCGTCTGAAGAGGGATTAGAATGAGTTGAAGTAAACCATGGAAAGAGAATATTTAGTTTGGCCTAAATCACTGTTGTAATCACTTAAACATGAACAATAATCCATTTGGAAAATATCAGAAACTGCTTTATATCACAGACATATCATTAGGCCCCCATAACATTCCAGGAACCTGCCCTTTTCAACCCCAACATATCCCCAAAGAGATTATTTCTATAACAATAGAAATAGAGATTTCAAACATTATTTTATTTTCTAATTCACAAAGATAAGATGGCATGGTAAGTGTATTGTCCTGAGCTCCTTCTCTCTCTGGGATGGAGGCTTTAAGAAACTATTACAAGCCAATAGGGAGGTTTTCCACAGCATGTAGGAAAAAGCTCCTTGTGAGCCAGGAGTCCCACAGCGGGCCTTTTTTCAGCCTATAAACAATACAGCTAGGAGTTTCAGTGGGTTAAGCATCAGGCTGGAAATTTGTAATAACATGAGGTCTGATTCCAGATCTATAATTTACTGGCCTGTTGAGTGACAATGGGCACATAACTTCACTGACGTGTATTTCTAAAGTTTAGTCTTGAAATTTGTATTAGTTACACATTTGTTCATAGTAGAATATATCAACCCCCCAAAATAAAGAAAAATCTGAAAAAAAAACCTAATTTAAAACCAAAAGGCTAAGTAGATGCTCTGTAAACAAAAAATGCACACTGTAATTAAGTGGGATGAGCCACACATGACACTTCTAAAAAAAAAGGGTTGGTGGACACTTGAGCTACAAAATATTAAAATGTATTATTCAGCTTTCATACTTAAAAGTGTGGATTGCTGTAAAACTAATAAACAGACAAAAATATCAGATTTGTAACTTAGAAAAAAATTTTTTAAAAAAAGAATTTGGAGTATTATTGAACTGACATCATGATTCAATAGTTTCTAGCAAGAATTCTTACTAAATGATGCTGAAACAGTTAAATGTTTCTAGATAAGAAACATTTGTCTTTATCCAATGTTAAAATTATTTCCCTGTTGCTTAAAATGTTAATTTAAAATATTAAATAGAAGTATTTTAGATGAATATGAAATCAGTGATATGTAGAATCTTTCTAAATTTCTAAACAATGGAGGAATTCACAAATGAGAAGCTAAGAAACTTTATAACATTAAATGGAATTTCTAAATATAATATATTAAAGTTTTATATAGTAATATTTTAAAGTTCTAAAGTAAACAAAAACTAAGGAAAATTTTACAAATTATATAATAGACCTGTGGTGTTAACTCTAATTTTATAAAAAGCTTGTTGAGTCCAATAAGAAAGACCACTCTCCACTAAAATATTGAACAAAATAAATGAGATTCACAAAATAAGAGAGTTAACCAATGTATTATTTCAAAAATTATTCTCGTCAGCAATCCAATACTCTTAAATCAAATACATTTTTTAAACAAAAATGTATTTTTCTGGGAAAGACCTCTCCTAAACTACTGATAGGCATATAAATTTTCATAAACTTTATGGAAAGGTAGAAATCATTGGAAAAATTGATTTAAAATGTAAAAATTGTTATGCCTAAATTTGTATATCACATTAATTCTACTTCCAGAAATTTATCTTAAAAAATTGTCAGAAATGCAAACAAAGATTCACCATGAACATGTTTATTGCAGCATTATTTACACTAGTTAAACCACTGGGAAAACTGAATGCTGATTTATAAATGTTGTGACTGGTTGTAGTCAGGCTCATGCATAGGGCTCCATAATAGAATACTATGAACTCAACTAAAAATATGTTAAAATGGAAAAAAAGTTACGTAAAAACAGTTAAATTAGAATATAGCCTAATACAATTTTACGTACACAATAATGTGCTTTGGGTTTAAACAGTTACATAGATATATAAAATTAAAAAAAAAAAACTTGAAAAAAATAAATCAAACTATAACCCAATAGTGACTTTTTTTTCAGTAGTAGGATTTGGGGCTACTCTTTTTTTTTTTTCTTTTTATATTTTTCAAATGTCCATAATCAGAATTCAGAACTTTTATAATCGAGGAGAAAAACATATATTTTAGACATGGTTTTTAAGGAGTCCTTATACTTAGGGCCACATGATATCGAAGTGAATCAAAAATAAAAACTAAAAAAAAACCCCATAGTACACTCAAATGATTATCATTAATAAAATGTCTTTCCTTCACACAAGTGAAATTTGTTTTGTTTCGTTTTTTGTCAACATCACGTTTCCTGGTTTAAGCAAATATAACTCTATTGTGGAAGAAAGAAAATGTTTAAATGACCATAGTGTATAATCACTAATTCTCACATGCTTGCATAATTCTGGAAAAATAAACTGCATTCTCAAGTCTCAGAATGAGACCATTGATTGATACCTCCCCAGACACAGGGATGATTAGTAAAGACACCTTCTAATTATTCTCTGAATCTGTGATCTTGATGTAACATTCTTCCATTAAGATCAACACGTTCTTCTTTTAGGAGAAAAAAAAAGTGGAAAAGGAAAGAAAGTGTAGTTAGTTCATCCAAAGGGGCAAGGGCTGAGAACGGAGTCAACATGTGCAGATAGAGAGGAAGAGGAAATTTTTTGTTCAACCCTAGTTTATTATTTCTCCACCCAAAAACAGAGTATAAGTTAAACCGTGTGTGAAAAGGCAACTGGGCCCCAAAAGCAGCAGCAACTTCTTGACGTCAGATGACTTAACTGGTCTTTGCAAACGTGTTCAATTTGGTTCCTGACCCAGAAAAAAGATCCTTTTCTCCTACTCCCACACAGCATGCTGCACAAACACCCAGTTCTATGACTTTTTTGTTTCCTGCACAGTGACTTTTCATGCCTGCCTACCTGACTCACGATCTTGTGATTCCACCCCCAGGCCTCCTACACTTCCTTTGCAGATGCCAATTCCTGCTCCAGGGGTTCAGGGACAGACCCCACTCACTCTGCCTAGAGAGGACACCCCTGCGACTACCCCTGAGGTGCAGGTTACCTCCTCACTGTGAGATTACAAAACAGAGGAAGGATACTATTTTTATCAAGTCAGAAGTTTAAAGTGAGCATCACAGTCATGTAAGGAGGGTTTTCAAGAAAACTTCCAAATAGGGTGGAAAATGTTCACAGCCCTGGGCCCAGGCTATCCTATGAGAAAAGTCAAGTTTGACTTAGTGGCTATTTACCTTCATTTCCTACCAACTCTGTCCCCTGTCTGTGGCATTATCTGGTACTGTATCACCACAGGTTCTCCTTACCTTGTGGTTGGAGAATCCTGAGAAGTGTTAGCTGATGACGTTTAATCATCTCTCTGGATATTTACGTTTAAAGAAAGTCGTCTTGAACACCAACATGAATTTAAGATGGGAAATAATGAAGATAAAATGTTGGATTGATAAGCAGTGCTTCTGGGCAAGCTCACTACTAGTAATTTTGCTGAACTAACCATCAAGTGTTTACTTAGGACCTAATGTACTCTTCCTCCTGCTCTAGTTTCCAAAGGTACATTGTTATGTCTGCCTTTCCAGGCTTTTGTAAATGGAGGTTTGCTACCCACATCAACATAGAGAACTTAGTGTAGGGCTGTAACGTATCTCAATAAATGCATGATGGATGACAGAACGAACATATACATGTGTGAATGTAGGTAATATGTATGTAAATATATATGTATTTATGTGTGTATATGTATTAGATGAGCAGATACCTCATGTAGACAACTGATTTTTTTAATCCCACATTTAGTTTATTGAAGGGCTTATTACATGGCATATATAAACAATTATATTAAAGTAAAAACTGGCGGTCTGAATAATATTTCATCAATGATATCACGTGTGCTTTTGTGAAAGTAACCTGATCTCACCTTCTCATTCCTTTATGTCTATAGCATACTTTTAAAAAGTAGGAAAAGGTGCAGAGTCATGAAAAGTCACTGGTTGGTACTGAATGTGTTTCAGGAACTACATTTAAGTCAAATTTAAGGTGATAACAGTAAGGAAAACTGTTCTTCCTTATTTCAGGGGGACAGTGTGCCCGGTCTGGCTTTGGACCATTGAATACCTTTTAGAGGAAAGAGACCTGGGGCAGGGTATAACCTCCAAATACACAGACTGATGCTCTTTGAATGCACTGAGGGGAAAAAATGTTCAGGAACTGATTATTTCTGCATCTAATCTCCCACTTGATATAGAGAGAAAGAGTATTATAAATCATGGTGTTTCTATACAGGTCTGCTACTAACAAGCTAGTTGACAAACAGCTCAATTCCTTTGGTTTAAATATATATTTAAATTTTAAATTACTTTTATATAGTCCTGAATCTGTCAGGGTCTCAAAATGAAACTCATACCATATTCAAAATTTGATATCTACAGAAGGGTTTCTTCATAGACAGACTATTTGCAAAGATTCACTGTAGCGGAAGCAGGAGAGATTGTCTGGGCTGGTGTTGGCACCAGCCCTATGCTGGTGACAACTGAAGAAACCCATAAGGAAGAGCCTGTAGTAACAACAGCCAGTACTAATGACTCTTTTGATTAGCAACAGTTTTTTTCCCTTAGTAAAATAACTGATTGAATCACTCCCAAAGTCTCAAATCCATTTTAAAAAGTAGCTCTCTGCCATTGAAGGTGGATGAATGTAAAACTGGAATCAGAATTGGATGTCACTGCAAATATTCTGGCCAAAATGAAGGCAACAGGCAAACTATTTGCATATCTACTCTACCTGGAATGTCTCACACTGGGTCCTAGAATATACTTTATAATACTGTGATCCAATTTATTGTTAAAATCTCTTTTGATACCTTAGGCTAAATAGTTTTGGATTAAGCTTTATTGCTAATGAGTAATTATGAATTAATGAACTATATAAATTCCATAACTTTTAAAATTGTGTTAATCTCTATTTAGCATAATTGTGGGGAGGCACTCATGGCATGTAGGGTATTGAAACTGGAATACAGTCATTATTGAATTTCTTTTGTTCAAAAGGTTTATGATTGGGAATGGATACAATAACAATGGGTTATTTTCACTTTTTTAAAAAAGATGGGCATTTCGAACAGTAATAACTGACTAATCTATTTTAAAATGCTTCTAATATATTTCAAACACTTCGAGACTCATTTTAACAGGAAACCTTGTAGAACAATTGAAAACTAACTGGAGCTCACATGCTTCATTCTGCTTCCATTCTGCTGCCCTTAACGGACATTTCCAAAATTTTGGTGCTTTTTTTTTTTTCCTCTTGGCTTCAAAAGAGCTGCAACACCAGTTTTTATGTGCAAAGCTTTTCAAGACACTTTAGTCACCAAGTCCTGATGGAAGCATAATATGTAAGGACATTGCCACTGGCTGCCTATACAGGGGAACCGAGGAATTAAATGATCTTTTTTTTTTTTCTTTTTTTTGAGGTACGCGGGCCTCTCACTGTTGTGGCCTCTCCCGTTGCGGAGCACAGGCTCCGGACGCGCAGGCTCAGCGGCCATGGCTCACGGGCCCAGCCGCTCCGCGGCATGTGGGATCTTCCCGGACCTGGGCACGAACCCGTGTCCCCTGCATCGGCAGGCGGACTCTCAACCACTGCGCCACCAGGGAAGCCCTAAATGATCTTTAAGATTCAGTCATCCCTAAAATTGCAGCACCCTCCTGATTTTTTTTCTTCTGTTTGGCCATCTGTTCAGTTTTTATTTTTAATCCTTTATTACAGTATAAAAGAATCCACAAATAGAGTT
Organism: Monodon monoceros; assembly: GCF_005190385.1. Classification (NCBI taxonomy): domain Eukaryota; kingdom Metazoa; phylum Chordata; class Mammalia; order Artiodactyla; family Monodontidae; genus Monodon; species Monodon monoceros. Next base: position 83,935,542 of record NW_021703772.1, on the reverse strand, counting down.
AAGATAGGAAAATCAAGACCTTGAGTGACTGAAGTTCCTGCTCTAGATGCGATATTCTGTTGAGACTCTGAAATGTATACAAAGACTACTCAAAGCTTTGCTTTCTCCACCCTATGAAAAAAATAAGTAGTTTCATTAACTAGGAATCTTCTAAATCAGTGCTTCTCGAACTTTGGTGTGAATACAAATCCCCATGGGATCCTGTGAAAGTGCAGATTCTGATTTAGTAGATCTTGGGGGAGGCAGGGCCTGAGATTCTGCCTTTCTGAGAAGCTCCGAGGTGATGCCAAAGCTGCCAGTCCCAGGGCCAGACTTGGAGAGTAACATGGTTCTAAACTACTGTCCTCCTATCTTCATATCCAAATTTAAAGAGATCTTGGCTTTCTAAATGTGAATCATTCTCTGTACATTCTTCCAGTTCCTGATTTCTAAAAATAAAATTGGACAGAGAACTGGAAGGGGTATTTTAGATTCCTGAAAACTGGATTAAATTAAGGTCAGAAAAACTCTTTAAAAATGCAGTTCAGGGCTTCCCTGGTGGCGCAGTGGTTGGGAGTCTGCCTGCCGATGCAGGGGACATGGGTTCGTGTCCCGGTCCGGGAAGATCCCACATGCCACGGAGCGGCTAGGCACGTGAGCCATGGCCGCTGAGCCTGCGCGTCCGGAGCCTGTGCTCCGCAACGGGAGAGGCCACAACAGTGAGAGGCCTGCGTACCTCAAAAAAAAAAAAAAAAAATGCAGTTCAGAAGGTCATAAATTCTAGATCACTTTCCAAACCAACCCTTCTCAAACTGATGTCGGTTCCTTTATGGGATGATCTCTAGTGTTCACCTCTCTTGTCCCTCTTACTAAAAGTACCTTTTCTCCCCCAATAATCTGCCAAATTACTGCATCCCCTCAGTTCTCCATCTCTTCCCCTGCTTATGTATATCCCACAGAGGTGCCCTTTCATATATGTAGACACAATGGGTGAATTGTACTTTAAATAGGAAAGAATCTTTATCATTCAGAGTAACAGGAAATCCCAGACCCAGGGCAATATGTATGTGATATCTGAATACACAATCAGACCCTTTGAATAGCATTACATTGTAGGAGCAACAAACACAGCAGAGTCCACAAAAGCTGTCTTTTTCAGAGTATTCACAATGCAAATGAGCCATGATGAAGGAGAAAATCTGGTTAAAATCACTCACTAGCTGGATACACATACCTCACTTTTTATATCTTCAATTTCAATTTTTCAATTTAATGGCTGGCATCTGTTAGAAAAGAAAAATGTAATGGTTCATGCTGTGGAATTAAATCCGTAGCCTCCCAAATTTATTAGAGGCTTCCCCCTTCACCTCCACCAAAAATCTGATACACCGGTTAAAATGCCTAGTTTTGCTTTTAAACAGAATCTGGTAGCACAACTTGGGAAAGATAATCTCTGAAGTCTCTATATTGCTCTAGGAATATCTGACGATCAGAAAAATGATCTCTATTTTGGGGGTTATTTACTAATAGCATTGTAGTCTTGTGGAAAATACTACCACCACCTACTGGCATATACTGCACATAAATTTGAAAAAGCGTCTAAATCATTAGAACAGTGCCAAATAAGGGCATGGAGTAAGATAATAATTATTGTCACTTTACTGAAACTTAAATTTCAAATTTAGTCAAATAATTTTATTTGCTTTTTGAAACTATGATAACATTTACTTCTATCACCTGAATATGTGAACTAGAAGGGAGAAAAGAGCAAAAGCCACATATAGGATGTTTAAATAGAAAGAAATAAGGTATTTATATTGTTGAAATGACACTTGCCTTTGCTTTTCACCTGTTGCTAAGTTCATTTTTGTTCTTATTGGAGATTTATTTTATCATACCCAGAAAGAAAAGGGAGGTTTGTGTCAATGAGCAATTCAAAAAGACATTCACACACATAGTTTGCAAAATTCTTTACAACCAACAAAAAATATCTGAAGCAGAATATAAAGATATATACAAATCCCCTTACAATTTCAGCAGCTATTTTGATAAAGGAAAACAGCCAAAAGATTACATGTATAATAAGCTTTTAGAAATTTTTATTCCACAGTTAACGCTCATTAGCTTTTAGGTTAGCATGAAATCATTTGCTCTTCTTTACAATTTCCCTTGGGAAAGAATTAAATCCTCATGTTATTTCTTCAGTGGTTATTTTGAATTTATCCTCAGACAATCTAGTCTTCAGTACTACACATTTCCTACCTCCAAAGAAACTACTTCTTGCATAGAATCTATTTTCTTGTTCAATGGTTTAATATTTTGCATCAATGAGCTAGATTCATGAAAAGGATATGGGATTAAAGGCATGAGTTTTCTTCCCAAAACTTTACTGTGATACCCCTATTTGTTAGACTTATAGAATGGACAGTGTATTATTTTAATGATACTTATAATGACATCTGTATGTACATATAGAGACAAGGATACATTTAGATAAGTACACCTAATGATAATATATTTATATATTGTCATTATATTCAAGAAACTCTTTTGGAGGGTGAACATATACTTTAAATAAATAGAGAAAAAACTTTAATGTTTAATTACAGTTATATATGGAAAGTAGACATTATTTTTGTTATTTTTTTCTCATGGATATGAAAGTGTTTATAGACCATACGGTAGCTCATTCCTAATTATCCTATTTAAATTATAATCAGCTCCCTACCAGCTTAGTGATTGTTCAATGACCTTTTGAAATAAAAACATTATTGTTCCCCCAAATACTGTTTTATATTACATTGATAATTAGAATTTATTATGAATTATTGAATTACCTGCACTGTTGAATTGTTCCTTTGACAGCCCAATTTTTGCTTATTTGACTACTGTCTCACTTTTTGATATCTGACGCTACTTCCCCTCCATTTATTCCCTCAAGAGAGAGTCATTAAGTCCCTACAATGTGCCCCGCACTGGCTTGGAAGAGCTGACTCTATGGTTGGTGTACGAGGCACACAAGCCCTTTGACTGGTTGATATTCAAAATAGAGTGATGGAGAAATGCAGTAAACAAGTAAAGCAAGAAATAAAAGGACACATTATTATAAGTGAAGTGAAATGTGAGGGAGCAATCAGGTAAGAATCTTAGCTATGGCCAGAAAAGGCCTCTTCAGCGACATGGTCACTGAGCTAAAAGAGAGACAGGAGCCCAATCACAGAGTGAAGTCTTACATGATTGATGAAGATGACCTGTTTGAGGTAATTAATTAGCTATCAAAAGGTATTAAAAATATTACCTATCTTTCTCCTATTTTATGCAATAGACTTATGATGAATCTATTATATTTCCAAAATTCAACAAGATTTGAATTAGTATTTTCTACAAGAGTTGAGCTGGTATTTTCATCAAAATTTGAAAGATAGTGTTATGGCTGAATTGTGTCCTGCCCCACAATTCACATGCTGAAACCCTAACCCCCAGTGCCTCAGAATGTGACAGTATTTGCAACAAGTAGATAAATCAATCCTGAAGATCTAATGCACAGTGTATTGATTATGGTCAACAACACTGAATTATAAACTTCAAAGTTGCTAAGAGACTAGATCTTAATTGTTCTCACCACAAAAATAGATATGTAAAGTATGGGAAGTGATAGAGGTGTTAGCCATGCTATGATGGAATCATATTGCAATATATAAATGCACCAAATCAATACATTGTACACCTTCAGCTTATGCAATGCTACATGCCAATTATATCGCAATAATTTTTTTTCTAAATTTTGAAAAGAAAGAGATGGCATTTGGAAATAGGGCCTTTAAAGAGATAACTAAAGTAAAATGAGGTCATGTGGACAGGCCCTAAACCAGTATGACTAGTGTCTTTATATGAGGAGAATATTAGGCCACAGATACACACAGAGGGAAGACCATGTGAAGATACTGGAGAAAGACAAAGATGGCCATCCACAAGAAAAGGAGAGAGGCCTTAGAAGATGTCAACTCTGCCGTCACCTTGATCTCAGACTTCTAACCTCCCAGACTGTGAGATAATACATTTCTGTTGTTTAAGTCCTCTAGTCTGTGGTACTTTGTAATGGCAGCCTTAGCAAATTATAGATAGGATTGCAAAGCATTGATGGTGGAATGAAAGGGTTATGTTAAAAGAGGGTATAGTCTATGTGAAAGAAAGTCAAGGAAGAATAAAAGGGTGTTATATAAAAAAATATGAATAGTTAGGTTAGATGGAAGTGTAAAGTGAATGGAAGGGGAAAGGGAAGACAAATTTTGAAAACCAGATTGGTGTTTTATGAAAGAAAATCTTGATTGTCAAACAAAGAAAATGATTTTAAATATTTTACCAGAAGTAAAAAAAAAAAAAAAATTCTAGTATTTTTTCCCCCAAAATAAATCTTACACAAGTCTCTGATACATAGAACAGGTAAAAGCAGAGCTACTATGGTGGGGGGAGAGAGTGGCATCCAGAACCTAGCCCCTCTCAATTTCTCTTGACATCACCACATGTCCAAGATTGACACCTCAGGGATTGATGCAATATTTCGAAAACCACTGGAATAAGGAGTTGAACATTTTTAGCGTACATCTTGAGTCACTATAGTATTTGTGGTAAGTTGTATTATTGTGCTCAATTTCTTGCTTCCACCCTATCCTGTAAAGGATTATACAAATTTATCCACCACCAGGTGACGTGCTATACCCTGTCAATGAGAGGGGTGCATATCCCTACCACAGCAATGCTGGGTTTGGCCATGTAATATGGTTTGGCCAATGTAATGTGAGCAGAAGTAACATGCACCACATCTAAGCAGAAGATTTAAGAGCCATCACACATTTGTGCCAGCTCCCTTGCCTTTTTTTCTCTGCCATAAGAATAGTATACCACAAATGGCAGATGCTCCCTCAGCATGTGTCTGATATAGGAAGACCCTTGGAGCACTAGACAACCATCATGTGTGAAGTGAGTAGCAAATACATACCTGTTATAAGCCACTGGAATTTGGGAGCAGTTTATAATTGCATCACACCTGACAGAGTTTATAAGGGAAACCAAGTGAATCAGATGAATCAAAACAAGGGAGTATTTTCGCTCAAAACTGTGTGTTTAGCAGGTTCTATATTGGACTACAGTGAAAAATATGGAGTTGATAAACACTGTGCATATATACACTGATAGACATGGTAAATGGTATTAGAATTGTCTATAATTCCCTACTCTCTGTACTCCTTTTCATGTAACCTCATCTCCACCCACAAAATCTGCTGAGTGAGGTCTCCTCAACCATGGTACCACTGCTTGGATAAAGATGGGTGGACTCTGAATCTGTCACTTTTAGGGGGTAACTATAGGCTGGACAGGAACTTGGGATGTTTGAGCTAGCTCAATTAAATTTCTTACCTTGGGAATTTTAACTAAAAGACTGAGAGAATTTTTATAATGATAAGCTAAAAAGTCACACAGACTCAAGGCTAGGGCAGAGCACTGTGAAGCCTTAAGCATAGTGAAATGAAAATAGAGAATTTGTGGACACCAATTAAGAGAAAGATAAGAAAGAGAAAACCTAAAGGAAGCAGTGATGTTCCTCATTACTGCCTCAGGTCCTGCCCATAGTGAGCCTGAGACAGACTGGGACCTGGAACCCTTTGCTGAAGTGCTTCACCTGGACACATGTCTCTCAAGTAACAAAATACTAAGAAACTATGAGGGACTAAAAATAACCACATGCATGCCCAACTGAGGCAAATCATGAACAATAAAATACGAAAAGGTCAAAACCCAACTGCCACTTCTGATTTGGCAGAAGGAAAAGCAGGGCACTGCCCATGATCCCTGCACACAGCACCACCAAGGGCATGGGCAGACCACCTAAGCCACTCATCCGGCCCAACCCACCGATCTGCCTGTACCCTCACCCCATTTAAGGAACCAGGTCGCCCCCACTTGGCGAGCAAGCAAGTGCACCTGTTACTTGTTCTCACTCCCTCGTGCTGCATCACGAGTCCCAATAATAGTCTTTCCTGAATTTCTAGTCTGGCCTCTTATCAATGTCTATGGATTAAAGAGTCCAAGAACCCAGTGCTGTAACAAGCTCTGAGTTCCCTTTTCCTCAGTGCCCAGAATACCTCTCTGTAGCTTTAAATGGCTGCCCACCCCTTTTGGTTTGAGCTCATTTGAGAGGGATTCCTTTCCTTGATACAAAACAAAAAATGTAAATTTGTTAAAACACCAAGCAAATGTAGGCATGGCCCAGAGTAGAGTGCTGATATTAAAAATAAAAAAGAGAAGAGTGGTGGCTTTGGAGACTCAGAATCAGTGTGTAGAACTGGTTGGCTAAATGGGTAATGAAAGGCAAAAGTTAAATGTTTCTTTGTTGTTCCATATTTAGTGGTAACAATATAGGAGAGCAGCTGGAAAAGAGACGCCAAAGACAATAAGGTTAGTTTGGGGGCATCCTGAATGTGATGTGAGAGACTGGAATATTTCATTGGAGATGTCTCCTAACCAGTTGCAAAGGAAGAGCATCTATGCCAAAAAACACAATAACCCATTAAGCAATTATTTGCCACAGTATGTTTGGGACTACATGAAATACAAAAATAGGACCCTAAAACTTAGTTATTTTAATGTCTCACTTTTTATAGGTTTGTGCAAAAACTGTCTTATTCCTTTGCTTCAATTAAGGGGCTATCTTTGTGTTCTTATGAATTTTTGAGCAGGTCTAACTAATGATTGAAAAACATATTGAACTATTTTAGAAAAAAAACCCTGGACTTTATAAAGGTGTGTGGTGATTCCTTGTTTAATCCATAGTCTCCAAAAACTGGTATGGCAAAGGGAAAATTTTATGAACTAATTTTCATAACTTCAGTGTTCAAAATTGCAATCATGGCAGCCTCCCAAGATTCAAAACAACCAGATGAATACCCTAAGACTAGGTGAAGGAATTAAGGCAAAGTTTAAGAGAGGGAGTTGATGCCTGAAATAAGGTTAAAGTAGAGAAGAGTTCTGAAGCCTTATACATTTCCTAGAAGTGGACCATAAATATGGCTCTGAGCATTTTTGTGGCAAATGCAAAAAGGGAAATGCAATTAGTGTTGGTTAGGTAAAAAATAACGTATCCTCCAGGCAAAGAGAAATTTCCCCCATGGCTGTTAAATAGAGATGATTGTATGATATACAGTAGATAGCAAATGCTTCTTCACATTTTACAATAACCTTTAAAATATTCCTTCAAAATAAGTGGACAGAATATCAACAAATGCAAGTCTACCAGGAAACTGATTTAAAGTTGCCAGGTTTACAACTTTACAAAGGAAAAGTTTAATAGCTAAATAAATAGAACCTTGAAATTTTATTTCTATCTATTCCGTAAATACTTCTACATACTGTTTCTCTAAAATTCTTTTTGATAATCGTTGAATTTCAGATTGTTTTCCCTGACAAGTTCAAGGGTGCTGCCCTGCTACATGTTGATCAGTACAGAGGCATAAGCTTTCAAAACGAGCCAGGTGGGGCTAAAGAACACATGCTCTGAGGCCATTGTACCCTTCTGAATATAAAATGGACTTTTACTGATGTTTTATCTTACTAAATAATTTTGAAATGATATGTCATAGGTGTCTTAAATTTCTATTCTAAGAAGCAGCTATGATCATTTTATCCTGGAAAATGGTGGAAGCATTGATGGCCTGTAAGACCACAGAATCTGAGAAAAGTCCTTAGAGAATGTCTGACTTGGAACAGTACAACTTCCTGTTATATTACCCATCAGTTGTAAAGCAGAAACCTTGACTATTCAATAAGCAAAATGCTTTTCAGGTTTATTAACTGAACGTTGAAGAATGTCAACCAAAAATAATGGCTTACACTTTGGAATAGTTAATATGTAGTCCTTTTTGCTGGCCATAATTAGATAGCAGGGTTGGTTGATGTGGCAATTTAGGAAACATATTCATTTGTTAAAATGGTTGCAAGTTAAAATCGTTTCAGATTGTCCCCTTTAAGCATTCTACACAGAGGCCTATCACAGCTTTGTCTTCATAATCATCATTAAATTCAGTTCAAATACTAGTCATGGGAATTGTTATTTGACATTTATTTATTTTGCAATTTATCTCAAACTGATTTTACTAGGGGAAAAATGCACTAAGGAAGTTGATCTGCTATCTCAGCACTTATTTGTTTACAGAAAATTTAAGTGTAGGTGACCCTGTTCTGGTCGGAAACTTTACGATTAGAGCTCTTTCTGCCTCAGTGAAGAGTACATGTACTTTTTGTTTTTCTTTTCAGCCTTCACCAGATTTTTAAGGGAAACAAATTAAGGCAACAAGCATTTATTAAAAGGCCAGATAGGGGACATACTTGGATCTTTAAAATATCCAATAATTTTAAGTTAGGAACTGATTCTTATGAGATAGCTTATCATTTGATATGCTAGCATGGCACATTTGTTCCAAATAAAATGAGCACATTTAGGAAAATTGTAGGTAGAGCTTAAATACATATAGGCTAATAGCAATCCTTACATTAACTGTAAACACTAAATGCATTGATTTGGATGTATATATTCAACGTAATACGAATGCTCTTGGATATACTTTTATCTTTCTTTTTAACATATATAAAATGGGATCCTACACATCTGTATACATGCATATTAATTCTCTTAGAAAAAAACCAAGATTTTCTCATCATTTTGATTCTTCTCCAAAATTCTGTTGTTCTTCTTTGTGACTGTTTTCCACACAATCCCATTTTATTGTATTTGGATACTTACGCAACCAAAGTTAGGGTATTGGTATGTACTTAAAAAAGACAGATCACCTTACTTTTGAGACAAAAATCTACCAATAACTATCACTTTCTCTTGTTCAATTTCCAAAGCTTTCTCTATAAAATAACCTTCTCACAAATAAATATACATTCATTTATTATTTTGCTACTTAGCTTTATTTAGGTTTAATGATATTAATTCTTCCCTAATCTTGTCTTTTTAATGAAAAAATATAACAAGGCCTTCACTTTATTTACTTTTAGCTATTTCATAAATACCAGAAGAGAAACTGAATGGTTTGTGAGGAAACTTAGAAAAATTTTTCCATAAAGCAAACTTAGAAATCCTTCCCTTTGACTCCATCTTCTAATCCTCCTTCACTAAGAGAGATGGAGTTTTTCCAGGTTTTTGGTTAGGTGGGTGGTTTCCAGACCGACTGGACTCTCCAGGTAGGCAATTCCAGCACAGCCCTTTCCGGTCACTGGATTTATGACTTACCCAACTTTGAAAATGATCTCAGCCAGTTCATGCTTCGCATGCTTTGTTCGTGGGACAGGTAAAGCTTTGAGAAGCACAGTATCCCCAATGGTGCACTGCTGGACAGCTTCGTGGGCAAAGTAGGTTTTTCGCTTATTAAAATACTTTAATAAATAGGGATCCAGAACAAGTCTGGTCACTCTCACTTTAGCAGTTTTTTGCATTGCTGTCCCAATCACCTTCCCCATGACCCCCATTTGGCATGGACGGATGAACGAGCTATTGACATTATTTGGCTTTGCTCACCTGGAGAGCTCCCTACGCTGTGGCGCTTCCGGCCCCGGAATCTACTTCCATCTGCAGCGGTGGCACGCGGCCGGCAGTCACCTCCCAGCTCCTTCCGTAATCATTTCTGATGCATGAATTTTGGTCTACCTCAAAAAGACAATACAAAACAAAACAAAATTGTAAAATAAATAGAAAAGTACTGATGACCTATGAAGTCAGAGTGTCAGCACACAAGTTACAGAAATATGTTTTGAAAAGGAATTAAAAAGTTGAAAGTTATTAAAATAATTTCAATATAATCAGTCCATTTGAAACACAGAAACAGATGAACCAAAAAATATCAAGTTTTATTTTTTCTAACGTTTTACCTTTTCTGCATTTATTGCTCATTTTTAAGAAGGCATTGGTGCTTTACTGGTGTGAAGATGCAAGATTAGAACATAGGTCTCAAATTGAGGTGGCTTGGCCAAATCTGGTTGAGAGAAGTGTTTTGTTTGACTTGCACAAATAACAAATTTATTTTAAAATTGAACATGATGCCAACGTTTAAAAATTAAGGCACTTGATACATTTAATATTGTAAGAAAAATCCATGATTCTGACTTTTTTTGAAAAAATATAGGCCAGCTTGCAACAAGGGGCACGGCAGCCATCTGCTAGAGCTGTATACAGGTTGTTCATTTTAGCTACCTTAGCTCCCCGGGTAGCCAGAGTCCCATTTACCATAAACACCTATCTCCTGCAAGATTTTAGTTTCTGCCTCCTGGTATAGTCTATGATCCAAAGAATACTTATTTCTTCTAGCAAAAGATAGAATCATAGTATTTTCTTATTTCCTTCCTGGCAACCTTCCCACCCATTCCCAAATAATAATAATATAATAATAATAATATAACGTGGAAGTAAAACAAGGAGAAGTGTAAAATAACCCATTGTGAGATAAACAGTCATTCCCATGCACTCCAAGCACATCGTCTTTTTGCTTGATAATTCAGCTTGAAATGAAATCAGTGAAAAGACCAACTATCTTCATGTCTTTCTTAACCTAGGCTTACAAGAGTTCTTTGAAAGACAGACTTTCCAAAAGGGTGACAGCATCTCGGGTTGTGCAAACCTGCAGGCTAAACTACAGATGGTGCCATTTAACAATGGCCAAATTGCTAGTTACGACCTTTTGAAAAATGCAGCGTTTATCAAAGAAACACTGACAGTCGCCAGAATACCATGTCTCTTTTGGGCATTGTTTTAACAAATGCACTTGAAAGAAAAATGTTCTCTGTTAACTACAGTTCCCAGAATACCTTGTAGAACATTCGGTCTCTAGTGATCATAAAATGGCATAGCCCTCTGCCTCCTCTGACCGAACTCAGGGGAAAGTGAGCAAGTGCATTATACCATGTGACGAACTTTAAATTATGAAAAACACTAGTGTATAGTTTCATCGGAATTTGCATTTCGCTGGCAGGAGGTAGATCTGAAATCTATTTTTATCCAAAGGATCTTGTTAAACTAAGATTGCCTGTTACTATATGTAGTTCTTTCATGCAGTAGTGCCTGATGGTACTTCTTATAAACAATAGAGAATAAATCCAAACAAGCTGAAAGATGTTTATTGCAAAATCCTGTAGTTCAAGAAAAATTACATCTGCATGGACTGCATATTTTGGATGCAATTTTTGGTGCAGTTTCTCTTCATTAACCACATTTCAGAGAATTTTCAAAGCATCAGTTTGCATATTATTAACATGTACTTAAAATAACAATATTGAAAGCATCAGGATTAAAATAAAAGGTTAAGCATAAAATGTAAGGTGCTCTCAGTGTGTCTATATACATGCAATTCCTTAGAAATTCAGCTTTTTAATTAAAGTGAACTAGACCTTACCTAGACCAGCTAGATTAATAAGTATCTCATTCTACTCTAACTATTCTCCTTAATAAAAGCAGATGGAATCCATTTTGTAAGAAAAAGTATAGTATTAACCATCTTTGCTTCTTTTATGTAACCAAACACATAAAATTATTCTACAGCATTTTTCATCGGAAAGAAACAGTGACAAAAAGGAAGCTATAGCATTTGAACTCGATGGGAATTTTTCTTTAGTTACTCTACATTGCAGATATGTATTTGGTCGGATGCTTGATTGTTTTTTGTTTATTTTTTTGCCATTTATATATATTGTCTATTATTTTACAGCTAGAGATTCTTAAAGGAAAATCTGTATCAATTTTATTTACAAATGCATATAGCATTTTAAACCATTAAAAAGCTAAATGTGAACACTAGTAATAAGTAAGTCTCTGAAAATTTCAATATTATACTCTCCATGTGTCCTCTCTAATCATTCATACTCAGATCCTTGAGGGCATTCCTTGCGAGTTAGTGGAAGAAGATGGATTCTAATCTATTACTTATATGTACAGTTTCTATGTATAGTATAATGAAAAGTTCATTTTCATTCAGAATTGAGTTAGAGGGAATTCCCTGGCGGTCCAGTGGTTAAGACTGGCACTTTCCCTGGTCGAGGAACTAAGATTCCACAAGAAGCCACGCAGAGCAGCCAAAAAAAAAAAAAAAAAAGAGTTTGCATCCAGCTGCTATTTCCTAAACTCTGTGATGTTGGGCAAGTCAGTTAATCTGTCTGAGCTTCAGTTTTCTCATCTGAAAAACAGGGATAAAAATATTTACTTCATAGAATTGTTGAGAGGGTTAAAGTTTAAATCTATGCAAAGCACACATTACAGAGTCCAACACACAGGAAGTACTTTAAAAAGGCAGAGGTGGTTATCGTTATCTCTGAATCTAAAGTACTACCAAAAGGCAGTCCAAGTCAGCCTGAATTTGTATTAGATGCTGTTTTAAAATAAGAATTAAATTTGAAATGTTTCACTTTTTCAGCTGTTAACGCTATATTTTCAAACTTCCTAGGTAGGCATATCTTACATCTCTCATTGATTAAGCCTCCAGTCCAATCAGTGGAGAACTAGCCCTGCCCTGCATGGCCCTTGCCCTTTCAGGCTCCCTTGTTTGAGCCTCTCAGTTTTGTCACTCTAAGTGAATTTCTAGTTACACTTCAATGATACTTTCTTCGATGCACAAAGACAGAAATACTCACAGCTTCTCTATTTTTGCAGTGTCAAACTCTTCTCAGTGTGTCTGTTGATACTGCTTCCTTCACTATAAGTTACTTGAGGGGTACCTCAGGGTGTTTCCCTAGCATTAATACGTTACCTACAAGTTGTTAGAAGAGAAGCAGCTAAATTATTTGAAAACTATGCTATGAAAAAGAAAGTTTAAATGGAAGTTAAACAATGTTAAAAGCAAGTTTTGCAGTGTAAAACCACATTTGTTTTATGGAAGGAAGAGGTGCAGTTTGTTTTACTCTTCCTTAATCACCTGATTTTCATATCAGAACTCCTCCAGAAGTGTTGCTGGTTCAGCCTGCCATGGCCCTCGTCGTGTAAGGCCACCGTAGCTCCAGCATCAGCCTGGGTCTCGGCCTCTGCTTCCTCTCCTCAGCAGTGCAGAACAATGCCCCGGGCCATCTTCCCCAGCCCTGCCCAGCACCAGGTAATTCAAGCACTGAAAAGATGCAACTCCACCAATCTAGACAATGTTTAAAGATAACACTCCTAATAGAAAAATGTCACTGCAAATGTGAAAACATCATTTGATAGCCACCATTTTTTCCTTATTTATTGATAACCTAAAAATAAGCATTTCGTTTCAATAGTTCCAAAATGTTCACCAACGTTGTTTGCTATTTTCTTGCTAATACCTATTCATGTGATGCTTTTCGGCCTTGCCACTCACTGACACACAAGCTAAATGTACCGCAGAAAGTCAGTCACCACGTGCACACTGTAGATTTTGGTGACTGAACTTTACTTTGGGTGGGGGGATTGAGGTTATAAATCAGAATGTTTTTAAAGCAGCTAAATCCTATGAAATACTTCTAGAAATTCCATGCCAAAAATAGACTCCAAGGGAATGTAAAGTGTGAGAGTCTGTAAGTCTTTGTGAATATTATGAATGTTGTACCATATTGATGTATTTTGATGCAAAAAAGGAATTATTTAAAAGTAAAAGTCTTGTCATAACAGATTTGAACTCAGATGAATTCAAAGTCTCAATACTTTAGTTTTCTGTGTTCTCTTCTGTGATTTTTTTTCACAAACCAAACCAGAGAAATCTCACTGATCTTCACTTTAAAATAAGATAATCTGATATATTTCTCAATGCACTTTTATTTGATCAGTACCCATGTAAGACGAACCCACATGCTCTTAACCTTTATCATGCTCCTAGGGCTCGTGGAGCCCTTTTCAGCCTTGTAATACGTGCCATAATAAGGACCCAGAAAACAAAAATCCCCACTTGTTCCATTTGCTAGCTAGCGCTCCAATCTTCAAGGCCCATCACTAACCCCGAAATTCTAGCACTGAAGTTAAAGCGGGTCACCTCCAGGGAAAACCACCAGCAATTTCATTTTTAAAATATATTTGATTTTCTTTTCCTAATCTTCCAGCCTTTCTTTCTTTTCCTTTTTTTTCCCTCTTACACTGCTGCGTGCTTTAATTTTGCTTTCAGTTGGTAGTTTAAAAACTTTAGCTTCTAATAACTGGAAAAAATGGTTATTTAAAGATAACTGCAACTTGCTTAACATGCCAGGCTATCATATGCTCAGTGCTTTGAAGCTGCAAATTAATGACGAGCAGGAACAGTGACTATCTTTCAGAGGAAACTGACCTCTTTCTAATGGCACATCGCTAATGTCATCTGTCTACTGCATCTCATTATGTGAATTTCACGGAGTTAAAAAAAAAAGTATCTTAAGGCTGTGCACAAATAAAAAGGACCTTCTAGTATTAAGCACTTTGAAAATTTTTGATCTCTCAAAATACCTTCCTTAGATACTGCTTCCCCCTTTTGTGCATGGCACGCTGCTTATGTCATCTATTCTCTGTGACTAATTATGTTAATTTTGTGCCATAAAAGTAACTGAAGGCTGTTAAGAAATAAAAGCTTTTGAGTGGCCTTATTTCATAAACACCCCTTTTGAGCAAGGCGCATTTAGTCATATTTGCAGTAACAGAAAGAGTCTTGTGCTAAAAATACAACAAAGGCTCTTGAATATGGCCATTTATTCCCACTTTATTAGGTAATTTATGAAAAAGTATGAAGGGAAGCCTTTTTGTTACCATAATTTGCATAAAGCTGGTGCCCCATTAATGAGATAACTTCCTGCCTTTTGTGTATCACCAGCTGGAAATAGAAATGGAGGAACTTTTCTGTAGCCCAATTACTTAACCTGCTGAGTTCAGAGTTGGAAAGTAAACAGGATTCCTATCTGCCAAAGAACTTTATTTTGGTTCCTCTAACCTGATTTTTTAGAATAAAAATAATTAAAAGAAGGATGAACACCAAAGGCTAAAGCTAACTAAATGTCAGCAAGGCCATATGTTAGAATGTATATTTACCTCTGGAGAAAATTACTTAATAATCATATTTCCCCTTTGGAACACAGTTGTGGGTTTACCTTTGCTGTCATTGGATCAAATGAGTAACTTTTGATCGTGTATATGAAAATTTGGGACTATACATATGACAAAAAGAAAAAACTGTGAACTAATTTTAGATTTTTTGGAGGGGCATTGAAGGGGGCAATGAATTGCATTACAATTTATTACAGTTATGAATTGCAGTCTTTCAGCAAAAGATATTAACAATATTTTAAAATAATAATCATTCTATGCTACTGAAAAATACCTTGGAGATACAAAAAATATTTATCAGGGTCCAAAACATGCTAAGAAGAGTATATAATTTTGCCATGAGGGGTAGAAATTCTACACATACCATAAAAGCATAGAAGAATAAAATGGGACAAAAGAAGAGGGGTCATTCTGAAGTCACAGCTTGTATGTACATATGTGCGCATACACCCATACCCACACGTACACACCCACATACACATACGATATTAGAAAAAACTTTGTTAACTCCCCACAAACATGAGTCAATGCAAAGAAAAATTCTGCTTATCAATAAGTGCCTATATGATTTAATAGAACCTTTGAAAATGACAGTCAAATTAAGCTATTACTCTTTTTTCTCTCCAGTTCCTAATACCAGCTGTATAAATGTAGCTCCAGATGACACAACGTAAAGGTTGTTCAGTGGTACGTCAACACAGAACATAAAACAAGAATAAGACCAGAGGGGCAAAACCACTTTCTTTGCTGAGATTTAACAATAAACTAGAGAAGTGGATGGTTAGCTCTATGATCTCATCTTCTTTTAAAATAAGGTCTTGAACACTAAAATTATAATAAGAAGTCATCTTATAATGAGGTCAGAATTTCTGTTTTTCTGTATACCTCATAACATCTTGGTTAAATTGCATTTACTGAAATAGTGGAAGCAGTTGCAAAAGCCTTGACAACTATCAAGAGCTATCAAAAACTTTGACAACTATCACCATTCAAATGTGTTGTGTTTTAACTTGTAAGGTTAAGCACGATCATGAATCATTCTACTTATATCCTTATTCTCTGGACAATCTTCTCTGCAGTTAAATGCAAAGCCTAGATTCCAGTGTGTGAGACAATTCCTTCTCCTTAGGAGACTCCTTTCACCTACACCTTGAATAGGAATTTATTAAGCATATTTTGTTTAACCCATCAATTATACCAGGGCATCATTTCCCAAACATAATAACCTACAAGATAGTTTTTGCATGATACGTTTACCTTCTATGCCTTCTTAGATACCAGTGAATCCAATGTGAGAAATGCTATTCTAGGAGAGTAACTTTCTTATTTGAAGTCCACTGCTGGGGAATTATTTCTTTTCAATTGCTTTTATAGTCTAAAGTTTGTTTTAAGAGAATTATAAGTAGACAAGAAAAACAAGTATTACTCATCCAATCAACGCAAATTGTCTTTGTTTTTAAACATAGACTTATGGAAAAAAGCATAGATAAAAGGCTATCAAGAATACCCTGAGGGCTTCCCTTCCCTGGTGGCGCAGTGGTTGAGAGTCTGCCTGCCGATGCAGGGGACACGGGTTCGTGCCCCGGTCAGGGAAGATCCCACATGCCGCGGAGCGGCTGGGCCCGTGAGCCATGGCCACTGAGCCTGCGCATCCGGAGCCTGTGCGCCACAACAGTGAGAGGCCCGCATACTGCAAAAAAAAAAAAAAAAAAAACCCTGAAATTCCAAACAGTGTCTCTAAGAAGTTAGCAAGAAATTGGTTGGTCTGAATAGACACTTCCTATTCCGCTTTCGTCTCACTATCACCTGTGAAAGAAATATACCCCATGTATCGGTCACAGCCTTCCATTTATTTGTAACTGGACTTGTGACAAAATCTGTAATTTTGATTTTCATGAGAGTTAGTCATGTGAACCACTGAAACATAGAGGAAGAAAAGAGCATAATAGGTAATCCTTTAAAAAACAAAAAGATGAGGGCAAACTTAATTAAACTCAGTGGAGAAAGTAGCCAGAATGACAAAGCAAAACACATAAGTGTAATATCTTTTAGTTTAATGTTTTTTGTATCACCAATATTTTATATTCTAGCCACGCTACTAAAATTTCTATATTCTGAAACAAATTTTTCTGATGTAGACCTTAAAATTAGTTGATCTTCCAAAGTTTGAGAGTTGAATGAAGAATTTAAACAAGCTCTGTATAACAGTTAGGTAATACACAGTATTCAGTTTTAGACTATTAATTAAGCAATAATTTGGGGACATATGAAACTGATCCATTTAATTCTTACCCTGCAGGGTAGAAGGCCTTAGGAATATAAAGATAGCTCTTTCTTCCCTTGCCACCTCCCTAAAATTCATATGAACTCTCCCAAAATAGCTCAGAAAAACAAATCAACAATCAGCATGAAGTTAACGCACTGCTAAAGCTATGTGAAAGTATTGAGAAATTTATGGGGGAAAGTTTGAATCAACAAATATTTTCTATATTCCTACTGGTAACTCCAAGGCCTTTTTTTCCTCTGTTCTTTTTTCCCCTCCTTGTCTGTTACAAGTTATGATGTGTGGATGAAGCCTTTTTCCCATGCAGTAATGACTGTATACTGAGATTTCAAGGGGCTGTTCATGACAATCCCATTTTCTGTGTAATTTCATGGTTGTCTTCTTGAATGAAGATATTGGCTGCTCTGAAGCAGGGGGTCAGCCACTCCTGCTCTCTTTCAGTATTGTTCCGGAGTATGTTTCCTTTCAGCTGATGAAAAGTAATTCATCATTTACACCCCTGAATTCTGCCAGCATTTTTTGAACAACTTTTCTTTCCCTGTGGTACCTTAGGCCCATGAAAGAGATAAATAGGTTCAATACAACACTAGGCCCCAGATCCTGGGAGCAGGTTAGGCCTCTGAGGCCCCGAGCTGCCCCTTTCTCATGATAGAGTTTGTCACCTTTCTACCTCTAGAAGTCAAATCCTGTCGACTCAGCCATCTTTCAGGCTCTCTGAAGTGGCTTTGGCACCCACTGGGGCATGTGAGCTTAAAATTGATTTTTTTTAAGATCTGTCAAGTTCCCTTAAGGGACAGAGTTGACAGCCAGCAGGCCTCAACTATCACAAAGCATTCAATGTGTAAAAGACACCTAAGGAACTTCCTTTGAGGGGCCAAAGGGCTTCAGACTTCGTGACACATTGAGAGGGTGCTGTTGCTAAGAAACTGGCTTCAGGCAATAGGATTTTTCCTGCAACTCTGCCACTTTGGGAAGTACTTTAAGCTACCTCTCTCCTTATGGCCAAAGACAACATCAACTATTACAAAAGCAAGATACAAAGAAGATGTTAGATGGAATCATTACATGGTTCTTCAGACTCCAACTGCCTACCATTTATGCAGTTTGGGAATTAGCTAACGCTAGTATTTGCAACGCCTTTTAGAAGAATAAAGCAATAGACAATCTAAACTTAATCAAATAATATCTGGTATTTGTTTTAAAAATAAAGGATATCAACTCTTTACAAATTTGGATATTATAGAATACAATGCAGAAACAGATCACACTTTCTCAACTTAAACAGTGACTGACTTAACACTTTGGTGATAGCATGATGCTACTGTTCACCTCCCATTTGTAGAAAAATAATGCTAGAGCAATTACAGCCAGCTATTTGTTCCTGACCTAAGTCTACCAGATCAAAGACTATTTAATTCGGCCTTTTATTTAGCCATTTCTCCTTATTTCAAATGTTCTCTCGGAAGTCAAAATAATAGGGAGAGGATTTTGCTATGTTATTTTAAAGACTAGGGAAGTGTTCTTTCTGATATTGATTTTTGAACAGCTTTAGTATGGCAAGCCATGCTTTTGTTCTAAATAAAGAGGAAAACAACTTAGCCTCTTTTAGCGACCGCAGCATAACCATTTTCTTTAGCCAAACCATTCGTGCACAGCAAGCGCAGCATCCTTTGGAAGATTAGTGATTTCTCAAAAGAAGTCAGGAGACAGATTTTCAAATTCAATTCCAACCTGTGTGGTTTGAAGGCTGTGAAACTTTCAACAACAATGTTAATACTGCATGTGTGTCTCTCTCTCCCGAGGCTGGATTTTGCCAACTGGAATGTGAAAGGCCAATTGTATAAGCAGGTGTAGGTCTGAGTTGAAAGGATTTGATGGCATTAATCTCCCTGTAAGAGGTCTTGTTTTCATGAGCTGTTGTCAAATATAAATGGGTTGTTCTGTGACTATAACTGCAGTTATGTGTCCCTTGTCATAGAGAAGTGCTCTAGCTTTTTTTTTTTTTTTTTGCTGTACACGAGCCTCTCACTGGTGTGGCGTCTCCCATTGCAGAGCACAGGCTCCGGACGCGCAGGCTCAGCGGCCATGGCTCACGGGACCAGCCGCTCCGTGGCATGTGGGATCTTCCCGGACCGGGACACGAACCCGTGTCCCCTGCATCGGCAGGCAGGCTCTCAACCACTGCGCTACCAGGGAAGCCCAGTGCTCTAGCTTTTGAGGGAATTTCTACACGACTTTTCCAAAGACAGTGCCAGTGTTCTCGATACAGGGAGGCAGTATGGTAAGGTGAAAAAAATACAGGCTTTCGTGTCAGACATTCCCTAGGTTTGAATATTGGATTGCAGGAGCTGTGTTGCCTCAGCAAATTTATGAAACTTCTCTGAGACACAGCTTTCTTGTGCGTAAAATGAGGACAACTACATCTGTGGATTAGATGAGGTTATGCATGGAGATACCCAGCATAATCATTGGAATGGAAACTCAATAAATGGAAATAATTATTACTCGGAAAGGCCAAATATATTCCATGATTTCATGGTCTTTGGCACCAAAGCTCAAGACATGATGGATATTAGGAATTGTGGACTTAAATAAGCAATTTTCCTTCTAAATCCAAACACTGAACATGTTAACCTCCAGACTAGAGAGATTATTACCTAGGGCTATGTCAAGACAGGCGTGATAGTTATGAAGGGGGTAGCCTGGTCAAAATATAAAAGGACATGCTGAGACATTGTCTGAACTTAGGATTAGACCTAAGTTTACTAACTAAAGTTCTATACAGAAAGGACAGGTAAGAATAGACATTGCTACTACCATACGTCTGTTGTTGCATAAGCTTAATTAATTTGCTTTGTCTTTAGTGACTGGTTAGGTCCTGCAACCTATAACATGAATACCTTGCTCTCACTGGACGAGCGCTTGTGGTCCTTCTGCATGTTGGTCCACTCAAGTCATTTGGTCGGCATTCCTAGTTTCCTGGATTAATTAGGGTAGACGGAGCATCAGTGTGTTTTGAAAAGTTTTCCCTGTGATTCTGAAGTCTAATCAGGGCTGAACATTGCTGCCATCGGTAAAGAACATTTGATAACTTAATTATCATTTTTCTCACAAAATGTGCTACCTGTCAATAGTCGTAACTAAGTTTTCAGGAGAAATACTATTGCTAATAGGTGGTCACTGAGTAGCTGGAGGCAAAATAAAGCAGCTGAGGTTTCAGAGAAGAGGAAAGGGAGTCTTTGCGTAAAAACAGAAATTACACTGTTATCTCACTGCCTCCTCTTGAGAATCAGTAACACACACAACAATCTTACTCAACAAATTGTATTATCGTACAACTAGCCACCAAGTGTTAAAAGTTTCCTTTAATTCCTCTTCCATGCAGACACACTGAAGAAATAGAAATGGGACTTTGGACTTTCTTTTTCCAGCGTCCACCAAGGCTGCATGTTATCTAGTTCCCTCGTCTAGTAATTTTTCCTGACCCCAGCAGTAAATTAGATGTGCCTGTTCTGTGTTTGCCTAGGGTCCTCCAATTTCCCTATTATATGGAAGGAGAGAGTGAATGAAGGCTCTGAACACAGTGAGATGTATTTTTTGTTGAATTCTAGGTCATAGGAGAAAGTACTAATGTGTGGTGGGATCATTCTTGTTTCCCTGATGCTCATATCAGTGTTTGTTGATTACAGGCACTTAATACACATTTGCTGAGTGTTTGAATAAATAAATGAGCTATTCCCACCAAGACATTTCTAAAATCAACAGCCCCCCACCAAAAGGTTTAATATGCCTAGAGTTTTTGCCCAAGAATCTAACGATTATTCTACCACAAAATTTTACATATTATTCTCAGAGAAGCTAACAAAAATATTGTGGCCAATAGAACCATAATTCACCAGAGAAAAAAAAGAAGAAAGATGGATTTTCTCTCCTGAAGTGAGAATACTTTGGAATTCATTTAGGAAGGGAAACTAGGTGGAATAGTCACATCCTGCCTCCATGTTGGGAATAAATTCATCAACAGGTTGGGAAAAAATA
Source organism: Monodon monoceros (assembly GCF_005190385.1). Lineage (NCBI taxonomy): Eukaryota > Metazoa > Chordata > Mammalia > Artiodactyla > Monodontidae > Monodon > Monodon monoceros. The sequence goes on along the minus strand of NW_021703772.1, from coordinate 83,914,186 downwards.
AGCACCTTTATTCCTGATAAAGAAAAACTGCAAAAGTGTCAGTGCTTCATTCTGATGCAACTCTGTGTTCACAAGGTCATCATATTACAGTCATTATGGTAGGAGGCACACTTCCCTCCCTGGTCTATTATAACTGGCCGTAATGTACCATAGAGGCCCAAGATGTTCTCTTCTTGACTGAGCTTGGAGAGTATCTATTTCACAGTGTATTCCCCTTAAAGGGAGAGTCTGCGAATGGCAATAGGCAAGACACTTGTCTGTATATAAGTATCAAAGACAGAATGGGAGTAAATGATGCACTTCATGGAGTTGCATTACTTCTTCAGTACAATTTATGCACAAAGAAAGAAAGAAAGAAAGAAAGAAAGAAAGAAAGAAAGAAAGAAA
>NW_021703772.1:83840427-83913789 GCF_005190385.1 Monodon monoceros | reverse complement strand
AAAGAAAGAAAGAAAGAAAGAAAGAAAGAAAGAAAGAAAGAAAGAAAGCAAAATAATTTGGTAAATGGACTCTAGTGACCTGAAAGAGTTAATGTGCTTCTTCCCACTAGAAAAAGTGAACCATTTATATGTAGGCAATCCATTCTTTTCTCCTGAGTTACATCAATGCTGCAAGAAACATTTTGAAATGGATCTTCACAGGCTCCAGGGATAGAGAAAAAGGATTTTTTTTCTTCACTGTCAGTAGTAACTACAAAATTAATTTGTAATTTTTTTTCTTGTTTATTTTTTTCCCCTTATGGTATCACTCTGAGAAAATGGCTTGAAAGACTTGCTTTCTTACATTTGGAATCACTGTTATGGGGAGGTTACCTCCTTGGTTGTCTTAGTTCATCCACACAACAACTGGAGGAATTAGCAAATATTTTAATTTATAAAATAAAGAATAGCCAAAAAAGAGCTCATCTGTCCTTCAAACATTTTGGTAGTTTTCTATGAGTTAGCTTCTCTCTTTACGACCTATTGTAAATTCAATTTTCATTATTTAATATCTGTTTCTGGATATTTTAAATATGATTTTGCTTAGGTTGTTCTTTTTAAAATTACATCAGCTATCTCTTTTAGTTACAATTTAAATGAATATTAAATGCATCACAACCTTTTTAAATTATAATTTTCTCCCACAAATTCATCATGCATTATAAGATTCTGATAAATATGCTTTTGTGTTTTTTGCATTCTTGCCAGAATATCTTTTCCCAGGGTAACCTCTCTTGGATTCCTTTATTTTCACAATACATACATATCTAGGTGTTTCAATAGTAAATATTTTTCAAACATTAAGCATTCATTCACTTGTTTATCATATTCTAGAGTATGATTTCGCAAATCATTTTCTTTAGCTGAGTGCAAACATGAGATGTACTTATTCTCCTTGAACAAGTTTCAACCCTGCAAAGGAAATTTTATATAGAAAAAAACGTTTCCTACTCTATTTTCTCTTCATGCCCTGGAGGTGTATTTCAACATTTACAAAATACCTGACTATCCTTATTTGCCTTAATGTCTATCCAAAGATTATCTGCTGTGTCAGCTAAAACACTCAGAGCTTCTCGTTTCGCTGGCTATCATATCCGTGCAATATTGAAGACTCCCCCTCCTTATTTGGTTTCTAGTTTCAGTAAACCTTATCCTAGCATTTTAAATCCTCAGTCATTTCCCTGACTCAACCATATCACTACTATTTCAATAGTATCACGCTTATCCCTGATACTCAAATGTGTACTTATCATCGATAAGGCTTTGATGTAATAAATCCTTGATATAATATCGTAGTTATCCATATGAGATATAAGAGATATAATCAAAAATGAAAGCAGAAACTTAAGATACAGAGTAAAATATATTACTTGCCAATTTTCCACAGTAACTTTTCATCATTACTCCAAAATTACTTTTTAATGCAAAGAGTAGTTTCAATCACATTGAGGCCCACATGATTCAGATACTATCATAATCACAATTAGATTACATTACTGCAATCAGGAATGGAGATCATTAAGAGAAAGAATATAAATTGCTTTAGTTTTACAAGTACTGAGCTAGCAAAATTATAATTAATCTCCATTTATAATCTTTTCTTTCATAGAACTGCAAAGCATGCTACTTTTTTTAGGCCATCAATACAAATTAGAACTAAGTAATAAAGCCCTAACTACTACTACTGTGCTGCTCACAATTGAAGAAACTTTCACATCATGTACAGAAGGCTTTTGATGCAAACAGTGCCCTTAGAATAGATTGTTTCAATGCAATAAGCCCAACTATTACAAGGTGCTGTTTAAAAAGCAGAATGCTGCAGAGACTCTCTCTTTTCAGAGTAATCAGTTTGTGCATTCCATTTCTTAAATGAGATGGCGCTACTCATGTGAGATGAAGAAATAATGACTTAGCAGTCACAGTGAATGCATCATTCTGTGCATCCCAAGTTTTTAAAATATAGTCTTTAAGAAGTACAGGAAATAATAAGAACATGAAAAAAATAAATAAATTTGCAATCTGAAGACCTTCAAAATACAACCAATTCTAATTATATATTAACTATTCATATTTTTTCAGTGAGTTATGTTGTATACCTTAGTATTCCAAGTTCCTCCATTGTCCAATATATACCTTTCTGTTTCTAGTCCTTAAAACTCACCTCAAATTAGAACAGAATATATTAGTAAGTACAAATAGTAATAAATGTAGACTAATTTTATACAGGCTTACAAACTTTTCCCACAATTCTGAAATCAAAACAGTTCTAAAAAAAAGCAGGTGATTTGGAGGAACTTATCTGGTGGCAAGTGGACCCCACATGAAGGCAAACTTGGCATGAACTTATTTGCCTTCAAAATCTGACCTCAACTGACAGGAGACTGCTCGTTGTCTTTATGTTATTTTGTTATTCTTACAAGATATGGCTCCAGATCCCACTGGAGAATTAAATAATATATGGTATATATAAGTATCAGACTACCTTTTTTAAATGGGGAAAACTGTTTTCCAAGAGACATCTTGCACCAAGGGTTTTATATAAGGAACTACAGACTCAGTAGCTGCATAGAGGTGACTGATCACAGTCGAGTCATAACTCTGTCACTAACAGTTGTCTCCTGTGCCTTTTGCTTCTCTGTGCCCAGTACCCTCCTTTTGGTGCATTTTTGCTTTCAGCTTCCCTGAGTCAGAGCTTTTCACCATCATGCTTTGCCATGATTCTGATCCATTCAGCCAGATGGGGATATGGGGACCTGCAGCCCTGGCTGGGGACCACCAGCTTCAAATCTACACATCCAGTTACTCAAGTAACCAGTGCTACAGTAAGCTGCACAGATATTATTGATTTCCATGTGTGCCACATCTTGGAAAATGTTTGGAAGCATTGTTTTGGCTATCCAGTTTCTTCATACCTCCCACTTTTCACGTACCAGGATATTGATAACAATGCCTGACATAATGACAATGATTATTTGCTGAGTGTTGAGTGTATAAAATGATTCCACTCTTATTAAAATGTCTCTAGTTTTTAGAAATAGGAACATAAAGCATTAGTTTCAGGAAATCAAAGTTTCAGAGATCTGGCTATGGATGATTTATTGGAAATGCTGAGTCATTCCAGTGTAGATTGATGTACTTCTAAGACTGGTCCTCTAAAGACATGGCACATTTAAGTATAAGGAAGAAAAACTAGGTCTAATATCCTGTTTATTTGTAGCAAAATCCTCTATTAAGCAAAAAATATGGCAGCATAGGTTTTAAGAGTCATAAATTATAAAACACCTTGACAGCTGATAAACCTCTTAAATTCTAGGAATTTGTAATCATCCTTTGCAAAAACAAGAATGGGGAAAAATAATTATAAGAGAAATATTTAGCTGCTTCATTTTAACTATAAAAACAGAATAAAAAGTTTTATTTATAGATAATTGTTTGAGTTTAAATTGTTAAAAGGATATATTAGAGGGTTCTACACTGATTCAAGTTTAATTAAACAATGCGTACACTGCTGCCCAAACTGTATTTCTACCATATATGTGAAATAGTAATAATTTAAAAGAACAAAATAATAACTACTTATAGGCAATGAAATTAGTTTTTAGTGCTAATAAACTCATGCTTTGCAGCTCTTTGGTAGGAATTTTTAGGAAAACTGAAAAGCTTTGTAGAAATTTTCCTTGTCATGCGAGACAATATGTAGAGTTTGATTTGGAAAGAAAATTAAGAGTGAAAAAGAATAAGTAGGAAATTTGATCTCACCTTATCAATAATGACTAGAAAAAGTATAAGTATTTTCTAAGATACCCTGTGAATGAGATAATAAAGTATCAAACAGATCATATTATTTATAAGAAGCAAATTATCTGTCTCATCTACTACAATTTTAAACAATTATAATACATCCATAGGATAGTTTCCCTTCTATTATAATTAATTAATATATCTGAATCAGATGCCAATAGGATACTGATATGAAAAAACACTGACATTAAGGAGACACAAAAATAAATATTAAAATCCATTTCAAAATACTATAAATGAACAAGAAAATACTATCAGAGTTAAGAGGAGGGAGTTTGTTTCTGACTGAAGTCATTAGAAAATATTCTGTGTGTGTGTGTATAATGGCATCTGAAGTCTAAATTTCTTAGACAAATATTTAAGTTTCTCTAATATTTAGTCTCAATCTGGGTTTATATTCATATAGGATAAGTTCTAAGTCAGTTTTCTTGACAAGTGTACTTGGAGAAAAGCATTAAGACTAACTTTGTTAGACAGTGAAAAGTATTTGTCTTAGGGAACATTGTTTGGAGAATATTCATTTCTTCGTAGTACTTGAATGAATTGGATGGTAAATGACTGAAGAGACAGAAGAAAAGTTTCAGAGTAGAGGCAAGAAAAATAATGACCTGCAGTGGGGGAAGGAAAAAGGAAGGAATAGGGCATCAATATTTTGAAGAAAGTATTCACACACCCTAGGGGATAGGAAGAGGTTTTGTCTATACCAAGTTATCTTTTCTAGAAATGTTATACAAATTATATCATTCAATATGTGGTCTTTCATGTCTGGCTCCTTTCACAATATATTACTTCTGAGGTTCATCCATGTCATAAGATGTTTCAGTAACTCATTGCTTTTCACTGCTATTATTCCATTGTATGGATATGTCACATTTTGTTTATCCATTTACTAGTTTATAGGCACTTGTTTTATCTTGGGGCTATTACAAATAATGCTTCTATGAATATTCACACTCTAGTCTTGTAAACAAATGTTCTTAATTTCCTAAGTCTATAATCCATTTTTATTTATTTTCTTGTATGGTGTGAGGTAAGTATCATAGTTTATTTTCCTCCCTATGGATATCAGTTGCTCCACCACCATTTGTATAAAGACTATCCTTTTCAAATTGAATTAACTTGGCCTCTTTGTCACAATATTATCACAACTGATGATATATATTTGGATGTTTCTGGACTCTCTATTCTGTCCCACTGATATATAGGTCCAAATTATGCCAATGGCACAGTTTATTAATTACTATAGTTTTATGATACATCTTGATATTAGGTAAGTACTCTCGTACTCTTCTTTTGTAAAATAGTTTTGACTATTCTAGATTAATTGCATTTCCATACATATTGTAATTTAAGCTTATAAATTTCTACTGAAAAAAATAGTTTGCTGAAATTTTGAGGGGAATTAAGTTGAATCTACAGATCAATGTGGAAAAGATTAACATGATAACATTAACATGAGTCTCTCCATTCCAATGGCATAATACATCTTCTCAATTATTTAATTTCTCCCAACAGTGTTTTGTAGTTTTCATTATGTAAATATTAGACATATTTTGTTTAATTTACCCCTAAATATTTTTGGTTTTAGATGTTATTTTAGTAGTATTTTTATTTTAATAGTCAACTGTTTGCTAGTATATAGGAATTTTATTGAGTTTTTAATATTGACCTTGTACTATTGCCTTTGGCATGTTCAATTATTAGTTCTAATAGCTGCTTTGTAGATTCCTTAGAATTTTCTATGCAAACAATTATGTCCTGTGTGAATAAAGTTAGTTTTATTCTTTTCTAGCCTGATAGAGTTTTATTTCTTTGTCCTGCCTTACTGCAAAGGCTACGAACTATAATGCAGTGTTTAACAGAAGTGCTGATATTAGGGAAAAAGCATTTAGAATTTTGCCATTATGTGTAATGTAAGCTCTGTTTTTTTGTAGGGCTTAATAAAAAGTTGAAGTTCCCTTCTATTCTTAGTTTGCTGAGTGTTTATATTATAAATGAGTGTTAAATTTTATTGACACCTCTATCTGCATAGATTGAGATAGTCATTATTCCTCTTTTATTCTGCTAATGTGTTAAATTATATTCCTTGATTATTATAATAAACTTACTTGTTATTTTAGAATAGATTTAGATTTACAGAAAAAATTCATGAAAATTGATAGGACGGAGATTTCTCATATACCTCAGCTTCCCCTATTATAAACATTTTACTTTTGTATAGATCATTTGTCACAAATAAGGAACCAATATTGATACATTATTATTGACTAAGATCTGTATTCTATTCAGGTTTTTAAAAAATTAACTAATGTCCTTTTTCTGTTTCAAGATTCCATCCAGGATACCACATTACATTTAGCCCTCATATTCCCTTAAATCCTGGCTATGACTATGACAGTTTCTCAAATCCTGGCTTTGGCTATGACAGTTTCTCAAATGTTCCTTATTTTGATAACCTCTACTGTTTTAAGGAGGACTTGTCAGGTATTTTGGAAAATGTTCTTCAATTGGGATTTGTCTTATATTTTTCTTATCTTAGATGGAGTTATGGGCATTTGAGTGGAAGACCATACAGGTAAAGTGCCATTTTTATCACATAATATCAAAAGAAGTACTATCAACATGATATCACTGTTGAAGTGAAGCTTGGTTATCTCGCTGAGGTGGTGGTATTAGGCTTCTCTACTGCAAATGTATTATTTTTCTCTCTTTCCATATTGTACTTTTTTTTTTTTCCATATTGTACTTTTTGAAAGGAAGTCGCAATACATGGCCTGCTTTTAAGGAGCAGTAAGTTATGCTCCACCTCCTTCAGGGTGGAGTAACTATATAAATTATTTGGACTCTTTTGTATAGGAGATTTATCTTTCCTCTAATTAATTAATTTATATCAGGAGTACTTATAGATATTTATTTTATGCTGTTTTCATCAGTGCTTTGTAATTTTTCACAAATATATCCTATACACATTTTATTAGACTTATTGCTAATGATTTTACTTTTGTCATAGGAAATTGTATTTTAAAAAAAATTTCAATCGTTCATCACTGGTATATAAGAAAGCATTGATTTTTGTATATTGATATTGTGTCCTGTATCCTTATTATCCTCACTTATTGTTTCAGGATGCTGCTATTTTTATTTTTAGATTCTTATAAATTCAGGTCTTACATTTAAATCTTTTTTTGTTCTTTGTCTTATTGTACTAGTTAGGACTTCTAATATGGTATTGATTAGGAGTGATGAGAGTATCCTTGCTTTCATCCTCATCTTACTGAGAAAATATCCAGTTTCTTATTATTAAGTAATGTTAGCTATGGATTTTCTGTAGCTTTTCTTTATCAAGTTGAGCAATTTCTCTATTCCTAGTTTGTTGAGAGGTTTTTACCAGGAATAGGTATTGGATTTCATCAAATATTTGTTCTGTATCAATTTATATGGTCATAAGATTTTTCTCCTTAACCTATTCATGTCATGGTTATGTTATGTTATGGTATGTTGAATTACACTGATTAATTTTCAGTTATGCAAGTCTCCTTGACTACCTTGAAAAAATTTCACCTTTTTGTTTTGTAAATGCTTTTATACATGGTTATATTCAATTTGCTTATATTTGAATAAGGATTATTACATCAATGTATGTGAGAGATATTGGTCTGTAGTTTTCTTGTAATGTCTTTGATTTTTTAAATTAGGCTTATACTATCCTCATAAAATGAGTTAGGAAGTGGTCCCTCTGTTTCTATTTTCTGGAAGAGATTGGGGGGAATGTTTAATAGAAATATATATATATATTATATATATATATAGAGAGAGAGAGAGAGAGATATTTGTCATAGATTAATTGACCATAAGTGCATGGGTTTATTTCTGGGCTCTCTATTCTGTTTCATTGATATATGTATCTGTTTTTGTGCTGGTACCATGCTGTTTTGATTACTGTAGCTTTGTAATTTGGTTTGAAGTCAAGGAGCATGATACCTCCAGCTTTGTTTCTAGTTCTCTAGATTGCTTTGGCTGATTGGGGTCTTTGTGGTTGCTCTTGCTGTGAGGTGCTGGAGTGGGCATTTGGCGTGGGCCAGAGCTTACACTGGGGCAGTCACAGGAAACTAGCCAGAATCCAGGGCAGTTTCAATCTGCTTCCTCTGTCTTGTGCTCTTCATGAGTGTAATCTAGGTTTCTTACAGCCCTGCTGTCAGTTCCACTGGTTTTCAAACAAACTAAAGGGATTCATCCTCCCAGTGATGAACCCCAAGACTGGGGCACACAGTATGTGGTTTGAACCATTCACTCTCCAGGGAGCATATCTGAGCCCATGTCATTCCCCACTTTGGCATCTTCTCCTAGGGATGCTGTTCCCAAGATCCGATAGCTTTTCTTCCCTTCCCGTGGATGGGACTCTGTGTGGATCTTTCTTACAGCCTTGGTTGTATAAGTCTTTCTGCCAGTCTCCAGTTTGTTTTCAGTGAGAACTGTTCCATGTGTAGACGTATTTTTGATGTGTTCTTGGGGGAAGGTGAGCTCTGTGTCCTCCTATTCTGCCATCCTCTTTAGTCTCTCCAGGTAATTGATTTTAAATCAGTATTTGTTGGACTAATGATTGCGTCTGTAAATCAATTAATAAATGAATCATACATATATTTTTATTGAGTGCTTTCAATATGCCAGACATTTGATCAAATTCAATTCCATAAATATTTGTTGAGCATGTTTTATGCTACAGACACTACAAGGTATTGTGGTAGGCAACATTCCTGTAACCTGAAGAGGTTAAATAAGTTCAAGATCTATATTCAAATAAAGAAGGATCATTTCATCCAACAAACCAAAATGTGTTTCTGCTAGATTAAATATAAAAAAGTCAAATAGAAAAAAATTAATGAATTTCTATCAAATTTTTAAAGTCAAAAACATCTTGAGCCAAACAAAATAGAATTACTTAAGGAAAAATTAAACTGATTTGTAAACTAAACATGATTGGAAAAACTATACATTAAAAATAAAATAAACAAATGACTAGGGCCAATTCACAGCCAGTATAATGAAGATCTAGTGTCACTGATAATCAATTAGGTTATACAAACTGATGTGAAATACACTAAAACATGGACAGACACATTTTCAATTAGCATGAATTTAAAATTAAAGCAAAAATGCAACCTGTAAATAAACGTGTAGGAAATTTTCAGCCTAAAATCAAATATGTAAATTAAAACATTACTTTTAACACTAACAAAATTTTGGAGGGAAAAAACTTTTAGATACCTAAGGATGCCAAAGATGTGAAAAAATCTACAATATTTACAATGCTGTTGGTATTGTAAATTATAATGCTTTATAAAGAAATTTTGCATTTTGAGAAAAATGGTATATATCATATGATTTTTGAACACCACTTGTGGGTTTTTTATTAGAAAATGAATTCTACTTTATACCTTATAATTATTTATAACTATAATAAATTAGAAAAGCCAATGTGGTTGGGAAGATTAGAATGATTAAAGAAATTATTACATCCACATGAGGAACTATTTAGTGGCTCACATATCATAGTGTTAAGAACTTAAGCTTCAGTATCAGATCCTCTTCATTTGAATCACAAATGAAACATAACTACCAGTCTGACTTTATATGTTTTTTGAGAATTGCTGTGCCTCAGCTTATTCATTTGTGAAATTTGGATACATATGGTTGTATATATATTTGTATATGTACATACACATGTAATTGTACATATATTTGCCCACGTAGTTGTTTAAATCCATGTATTACAAGGTGGAATATCTCTGGAATAATTCCCGTAATATTTTGGTCAATAAAGACCTTTTATGCTTTTACTCTATGACAGATGCTCAGGATTCATAGATGAATAAGAGACTGTCCTTTTCCTTAGGGAAATTCTTTTTGACAGCATACATTCAAAAAGAAGAACATTTCTATCAACAGGATTTGGTGGAAGAGGAAGGAGGGAGGGAGTCAATTTTATCTGAGATGTTTTTACTTTTCTATCACTGTAGAGGCTTTTTTCCTCCCTTAACCTATATAAAACTTAATTTTCAAATCCTGTTAAAAAGAATATCTATTCTTAATTAGTTTAGGAGTTATGGTAGATTATCCACTGAAAGATTAATTACATGCTTTCCAGTGAAGTATTATAAACCATAAGTTTAAAGTTGGACCAGATGCATTTCAGCCCTGAAAACTCATTAACCATCTGACCATGTTGCACATATGGTAACAAAGTGAAGAATGTATCCAGTCAAACACACATAAACACTTCTTCATCATCATAGGACAACTGCCTCTTAAAGTATGCCAGTAATCGTTCTATTTCTTATACCTACAAATATCTAGTTTAGGAACAGGGAAGCTAGCTAGTGAGAGGTTTAGAATGGTAGGTTTGAAAACCCACACTAAGCAGGTAGAAATCGAGATTGCTGATCTAGTCTGCTTTTGTCGCAAAATTCAGCACTTATCTCTCTTAATCTCAAGTTTAAAATGAGTTTTGGATTGGAAATGTGAAAATCTATATTGGGAGTGGACATTTTCTCTAGTATTGGGGAAATCACCAGCACTGATTTTATTGGCCAAAAAAATTAATACCTAAATGATCTAGCTATTGGTTTATTGGAGAGGAATATACTCCACCTCCTTGGCAGGTATCAAGCTTCAGGCATATCCTAAATCTCCTTCACAATTCCTCCTTTTTACACAGTATGACCACTGACAAAGTAAACATTTTATGCAGCTCTCCCCCCATCACAAGATGGCAGCCAGCCTCAGCAGCCTGGACCATGTGATAAATGAGGTGTGAAGGGAAGTATTTGACAGTTCCATGTAAAAAGCCAGAATATGTCTATCCATAAATATACCTGTCAAAATAGTTTACATTTTGTTTCTTACAATAATTTTTTTGCCAAATGTCTTAATTTGATAGGTATTTACACATGAATAACGAACGCTAGATTTATGCTTGTTCTGTATTTTGATGAAACTTATTAATCAAAAAAAGTTTATGAAAGAAAACAATCTGTTCATCTCTTTCTTTGAATTGGATAATCCTTTTGAATTCCATAATAGCCAGCTTACACTTTTATGATGTTGCAATATGCCCGTATTGGCAAAAGAGGATCCTACCTTTTTATATAATTCTTGAAATGTATCCATTTCTTCACTGAATTTTCAGTTTTAATGAAAAGTGATGGTGAGATAACTGTTTTTAAGTATGAGTAGACAGTTCTGTATGTGTTCACAGGTACAGATGGGCCTACAACAATGGTCAAGATCTATCATGTGAATAAAATTATTTTCCTCTTTATGAATATGAAAAAATAAATGGCAACTTGACTTATTATTTCTCCTACTTTTGAAATGTAATGAATAGAACTGATGATAATTACTAAATTTCTAAATATATACACTAAGTTGCTTATGTGATTTTAAAAAACAACCTGAGTTATTATCTTTTTTATGGGTTTTTTTAGAATAACTTTTATTTATTTGCTGATTGTGGATGTTTATTTTCATGTAGGAACTTTAAAGAGTGTGTGAGCACTGTTATTAAAATAAAATGCTTGAGAGAAAGAGGACAATACAGTCTGCTATAAAATGCACAGGGAAAACTCATAAGCATCTATTCTTTAAATATGTTATTACTACTTTTTCTTTGTATTCATTTCCATTGCTGTCTTTATTAACTTAGTAATAAAACGTTGAAGTTTACCAAAGATTCACAGACTGAAGGAAAACAGTGATAGGGATTGCGTGAGGCATGTAGTATCATTTAATTGAATTATTTGATTATTTTAAGGTCATTTTAAGTAGATGTTATCTTCATGTCACAGACAACATATTTAAAGGTTCATGTCTCATAGACGATCACACACATGAATGAATAGGTAGTACATCTTATCTGAATAGGTAGTACATCTTTAATTAAACAGAAAAAGAAAACTCAGTGATTATAGTAGTAAATGAGTAACTAATAAAGAAAGAAATCATTCTGGCTTAAAGGGTTCTGAGGTTGTAAAGAAGAATAAGCACCCACAATTTGATGTTTCTATTTTAAATTTCAGTATAAAATTTCAAATATTTCTACTGATTCGATAGTGTTTATTTGTACCACTACCTCATTCTTTAATAATGTTATATACCACTCATCAATTGTAAAATAAATAAAAATGGAAAAAAGAAAAAGTAAAGATAGAAGACAATTAAAGATAAAACCACAGCCTGAGGGCTGCAGTTCTGACCACTGGCATCCTTGTGGCCAACATGAGGAGAAACATAATACGTTATTTTGCAAAATTTTTTCTAAAGAAATTAAAACAGTTGCTCAACCCAACAATATTTTAAAGAGAGATAAGCTGTGGAAAGTTGGGATGAAAAATAATAAATCCATTAGTAAATCTCAGAAAACACTACAAATTCTGGTTGCAAGAAAATATATTCTTAACACTTTAGCACAATGATTTGCTCCAGGGAAGAGAAAACTGTTCAAAATTTAGTAAAGGATAATAAAATACTTTCTAAAAAAATGTGACCTTACGTCTTGACTACTATCATTACCTGATTTTAACCTTTTAAGGTTTTATGGATTTGGTAGCTTAGCTATATGTTTTATTAAAAATATTTTTAAAGCTTTTTAAATGCAGCTAAATTAACTAAGATATCTACAAGAATATTCATCTTGTATTCTGAAATGTTAGCATATTATCTGGGGTTTTATCTCTCAATATAAATTTCTATACTAATACGGAGACTATATGTAAAGTATCATAGAAAACTCATGATTTGCTTCTAAGCTACTATAGTATGTTATACTGAAGGAATATTTTTAGTTGAGGTCTTCATGCCAGAAGCTGCAGCTTAGGGGTCTTTTGATGTTGAAATGGAGAAGTAGGTAAAAACCAGAGCATAAATAGGGAAGACAAGTAAAAGCCATGGAGCACCTACTATGTGTTTGAAAGTGTGCTAGGCAAGTTCACATTCATTTTCTTATTTAATTTTTAAGACAGATCTACAAATTTGTTATTTTTATTCCTATTTCCATATGAGAACATGGTGATTCAGGTGGATTGATTTTCTTGCCAAATGTTACACAACATCAATCAGGCAGCAAAACCCAGGTCTTTTGGCTTTAAAGCCTTTATACCACACATCACACTTTCAAGGAAGTAAATAAGTTTCTTAGTCTTTTCCATGCGCGTTTTCAAGCCTAGACAATTAATTTTGTTGACTATAATGCTCCCAGCACTTTCATGCTGAATCCTGTTCAATCATTTTGGTATCCCCTTCTGACCAGGCCTCCTACTCCTCAATAACTCTTTCATATCCACAACTTTCAAAACATAATCACCTGTATTTCAGCAGGATCACATTCTCACCTTCAAGTCCACAAACATTTGTGTAAGAAATGGATCAGGATGAAAAACTAACTCAACATATCTTAATACCTGCTGAACCGTTTAGGTAAATTGTATGGATGCTGAGATCTCTCACTATGACTTGAATATTTATTATAAAATATTTAACATCAAAAATATATGTATCTTATGAAGATGTGGAAAAATTGGAACTCGAGCACACTGTTGATAGAGTTGTGAAATGGTACAATTACTATGGAAAACAGTATGGCAGTACCTCAAAAAATTAAAAATAGAACTTCCATATGGTCCAGCAATCCCACTTCTCAATGTATATCAGAATGTAAATAGGGAGTACAGGGTCTCAAAGAATTGAAAGCAGAGTCTCAGAGAGATATGTGCACACCCATGTTCATAGCACCATCATTCACAATAGCCAAGAGATGAAAGTAACCCAATGTCCATTGACAGACAAACGGGCAAAGGAAATGTGGTATATCCATACAATGGAATATCATTTAGACTTAAAAAGGAAGGACTTTTTGTTACATGCTACGGCATGTAAGAACATTGAGGCGTTATACTAAGTGAAATGATCTCACCACAAAAAGACAAATCCTGTATGATTTCACTTATATGAGGTTTCTAAAGTACTCAAATTCATAAAAAATGAAATAAAAAGGGGGCTTACCAGAGGCTAGGAGGAGGGGGGAAATGGGGAGTTGTTTGATGGATACAGAGTTTCAGTTTCACAAAAGGAGAAAACTTTTGGAGATCTGTTGCACAACAGTGTGCGTCTACTTAATCTTACTGAACCATACATTTAAAAATGACTAAGATGGTAAATTTTAGTCTGTGTGGTTTTTACCACGATTGAAAAAAATAAAAACATGTGTCTTATAAGAAGTGAAAGACAGATTGGTTCAAGATGGTGGAGTAGAAGGACATGCGTTCACTCACTGTTGCGAGGACACCAGAATCACAACTAACTGCTGAACAATCATCAACAGGAAGACACTGGAACTCAACAGAGAAGATACCCTACATCCAAAGACAAAGGAGAAGCCACAATGAGATGGTAGGAGAGGGGCACAATCAAAATAAAATCAAATCCCATAATTGGTGGGTGGGTGACTCACAAACTGGAGAACAATTATACCACAGAAATCCACCCACTGGAGTGAAGGTTCTGAGCCCCATTTCAGGCTTCCCAACCTGGGGGTCCAACAATGGGAGGAGGAATTCCCAGAGAATCAGACAATGAGGGCTAGCAGGATTTGATTTCAGGACTTCAACCAGACTGGGGGAAATAGAGACTCCACTCTTGGAGGGCACACACAAAGTAGTGTGTGCATCAGGACCCGGGGGAAGGAGCAGTGACCCCATAGGAGACTGAACCAGACCTACTGGCTAGTGTTGGAAGTTCTCCTGAAGAGGCAGGGGGTGACTGTGGCTCACCATGGGGACAAGGACACTGGCAACAGAAGTTCTGGGAGCTTGGCATGAGCCCTCACAGAGTCCTCCATTAGCCCCAGCAAAGAGACTCTAGTCTCCAGTGCTGGGTCACGTCAAGCCAAACAGCCAACAGGGAGTGAACTCAGCCCCACCCATCAGTAGACAAGCATATTAAAATTTTACTGAGCTCTGCCCACCAGAGCAACACCCACCTCTACCCACCACCAGTCCCTCCCATCCAGAAGCTTGCATAAGCCTCTTAGATAGCCTCATCCACCAGAGGGCACACAGGAGAAGCAAGAAGAACTACAATCCTGCAGGCTGTGTAATGAAAACCACATTCACAGAGAGATAGACAAAATGAAAAGGTGAGGACTATGTACCAGATGAAAGAACAAGATAAAACCCCAGAAAAACAACTAAATGAAGTGGAGATAGGCAACCTTCCAGAAAAAGAATTCAGAATAAAGATAGTGAAGATGATCCAGTACCTCAGAAAAAGAATGGAGGCAAAGATCGAGAAGATGCAAGAAATGTTTAACAAAGACCTAGAAGAATTAAAGAACAAACAAACAGAGATGAACAATACAATAACCAAAATGAAAACTACACTAGAAGGAATCAATAGCAGAATAACTGAGGCAGAAGAACGGATAAGTGACCTGGAAGACAGAATGGTGGAATTCACTGCTGCAGAACAGAATAAAGAAAAAAGAATGAAAACAAGTGAAGACAGCCTAAGAAACCTCTGGGACAATATTAAATGCAATAACATTCACATTATAGGGGTACAAGAAGAAGAAGAGAGAGAGAAAGGACCAGAGAAAACATTTGAAGAGATTATAGTCGAAAACTTCCCTAACATGGGAAAGGAAATAGCCACCCAAGTCCAGGAAGCACAGAGAGTCCATACAGAATAAACCCAAGGAGAAACATGCCAAGACACATAGTAATCAACTTGGCAAAAATTAAAGACACAGAAAAATTATTGAAAGCAGCAAGGGAAAAACGACAAATAACATACAAGGGAACTCCCATAAGGTTAACAGCTGATTTCTCAGCAGAAACTCTACAAGCCAGAAGGGAGTGGCATGGTATACTTAAAATGATGAAAGGGAAGAACGTACAACCAAGATTATTCTACCCAGCAAGGATCACATTCAGATTCGATGGAGGAATCAAAAGCTTTACAGACAAGCAAAAGCTAAGAGAATTCAGCACCACCAAACCAGCTCTACAACAAATGCTAAAGGAACTTCTCTACGTGGGAGACACAAGAGAAGAAAAGGACCTACAAAAACAAACCCAAAACAATTAAGAAAATGGTCATAGGTACATACATATTGATAACTACCTTAAACGTGAGTGGATTAAATGCTCCAACCAAAAGACACAGGCTTGCTGAATGGATACAAAAACAAGACCCATATATATGCTGTCTACAAGAGACCCACTTCAGACCTAGGGATACATACACACTGAAAGTGAGGGAATGGAAAAAGATATTCCATGCAAATGGAAATCAAAAGAAAGCTGGAGTAGTAATACTCATACCAGATAAAATAGACTTTAAAATAAAGAATGTTACAAGAGACAAGGAAGGACACTACATAATGATCAAGGGATCAATCCAAGAAGAAGATATAACAATTATAAATATATATGCACCCAACATAGGAGCACCTCAATACATAAGGCAACTGCTAACAGCTATAAAAGAGGAAATCGACAGTAACACAATAATAGTGGGGGACTTTAACACCTCACTTACACCAATGGACAGATCATCCAAAATGAAAATAAATAAGGAAACACAAGCTTTAAATGACACAAAAGACCAGATAGATTTAATTGATACTTATAGGACATTCCATCCCAAAACAGCAGATTACACTTTCTTCTCAAGTGCGCATGGAACATTCTCCAGGATAGATCACAACATGGGTCACAAATCAAGCCTCAGTAAATTTAAGAAAATTGAAATCATACCAAGCATGTTTTCTGACCACAATGCTATGAGATTAGAAATGAACTACAGGGAAAAAACCGTAAAAAGCACAAACACATGGAGGCTAAACCATACGCTACTAAATAACCAAGAGATCACTGAAGAAATCAAAGAGAGAAATAAAAAAATACCTAGAGACAAATGACAATGAAAACACAATGATCCAAAACCTATGGGATGCAGCAAAAGCAGTTCTAAGAGGGAAGTTTATAGCAATACAATCTTACCTCAAGAATTAAGAAAAATCTCAAATAAACAATCTAACCTTACACCTAAAGGAACTAGATAAAGAACAAACAAAACCCAAAGATAGCAGAAGGAAAGAAATCATAAAGATTAGAGAAGAAATAAATGTAAAAGAAATGAAGGAAACAATAGCAAAGATCAAAAAACTAAAAGGTGGTTCTTTGAGAAGATAAACAAAATTGATAAACTTTTAGCCAGACTCATCAAGAAAAAGAGGGAGAGGACTCAATCAATAAAATTAGAAATTAAAAAGGAGAAGTTACAACGGACACCACAAAAATACAAAGCATCCTAAGAGACTACTAAAAGCAACTCTGTGCCAATAAAATGGACAACCTGGAAGAAATGGACAAATTCTTAGAAAGGTATAACCTTCCAAGACTGAACCACGAAGAAATAGAAAATACAAGCAGACCAATCACAAGCACTGAAATGGAAACTGTGATTAAAAATCTTCCAACAAACAAAAATCCAGGACGAGATGGCTTCACAGGTGAATTCTACCAAACATTTAGAGAGGAGATAACACCCATCGTTCTCAAACTCTTCCAAAAAATTGCAGAGGAAGAAACACTCCCAATCTCATTCTATGAGGCCACCATCACCCTGATACCAAAACCAGACAAAGATATTACAAAAAAAAAGAAAATTATAGAATATCACTGATAAATATAGATGTAAAAATCCTCAACAAAATACTAGCAAACAGAATCCAACAGCACATTAAAAGGATCATACACCATGATCAAGTGGGATTTATACCAGGGATGCAAGGATTCTTCAATATACGCAAATCAATCAATGTGGTACACCATATTAACAAATTGAAGAATAAAAACCATATGAGCATCTCAATAGATGCAGAAAAAGCTTTTGACAAAATTAAACACCTATTTATGATAAAAAAAACTCTCCAGAAAGTGGTCATAGAGGGAACCTACCTCAAAATAATAAAGGCCGTATATAACAAACCCGCAGGAAACATCATTCTCAATGCTGAAAAACTGAAAGCATTTCCTCTACAATCAGGAACAAGATAAGGATGTCCACTCTCACCACTATTATTCAACATAGTTCTGGAAGCCCTAGCCATGGCAATCAGAGAAGAAAAAGAAATGAAAGGAATATACTTTGGAATAGAAAAAGTAAAACTGTCACTGTTTGCAGATGGCATGATACTATACACAGGTAATCCTAAAATGCCACCAGAGAAGTAGTAGAGCTAATCAATGAATTTAGTAAAGTTTCAGGATACAAAATTAATGCACAGAAATATCTTGCATTCCTATACACTAACAATGAAAGACCAGAAAGAGAAATTAAGGAAACAGTCCCATTCACCACTGCAACAAAAAGAATAAGATACCTAGGAATAAACCTACCTAAGGAGGTAAAAGACCTGTGCTCAGAAAACTATAAGATACTGATGAAAGAAATCAAAGATGACACAAACAGGTGGAGAGATATACCATGTCCTTGGATTGGAAGAATCAATATTGTGAAAATGACTATACTACCCAAAGCAATCTACAGGTTCAATGCAATCCCTATCAAAATACCAATGGCACCTTTCACAGAACTAGAACAAAAAAATCTTAAATTTTATATGGAGACACAAAGACCCCGAATAGCCAAAGCAATCTTGAGGGAAAAAAGCGAAGCTGGAGGAATCAGACTCCCTGACTTCAGACTATACTGCAAAGCTACAGTAAACAAGACAATATGGTACTGGCACAAAACTAGAAATATAGATCAATGGAACAGGATAGAAAGCCCAGACATAAACCCACATACCTATGGTCAACTAATCTATGACAAAGAAGGCAAGGATATTCAATGGAGAAAAGACAGTCCCTTCAGTAAATGGTGCTGGGAAAAGTGGACAGCTACATGTAAAAGAATGAAATTAGAACACTCCCTAACACCATACACAAAAATAAACTCAAAATGGATTAAAGACCTAAATGTAATACTGGACCCTATAAAACTCTTAGAGGAAAACATAGGCAGAACACCCTTTCACATAAATCACAGCAAGATCTTTTTTGACCTGCCTCCTAGAGTAGTGGAAATAACAACAAGAAGTAAACAAATGGGACCTAATGAAACTTAAAAGCTTTTGCACAGCAAAGGAAACTATAAGCAAGACAAAAAGACAACAGGAGAAAATATTTGCAAACAAATCAACAAAGGATTAATCTCCCAAATATATAAACAGCTTATGATGCTCAATATTACCAACACAAACAACCCAATCAAAAAATGGGCAGAAGACCTAAATAGACATTTCTCCAAAGAAGATATACAGATTGCCAAGAGACACATGAACATCTGCTAAACATCACTAATTATTAGAGAAATGCAAATCAAAACTACAATGAGGTATCACCTCACAGTGGTTAGAATGGGCATCATCAGAAAATCTACAAACAACAAATGCTGGAGAGGGTGTGGAGAAAAGGGAACCTTCTTGCACTGTTGGTGGGAATGTAAATTGATATAGCCACTATGGAGAACAGTATGGAGGTTCCTTAAAAAACTAAAAATAGAATCACCATATGATCCAGCAATCACACTACTGGGCATGTACCCAGAGAAAACCATAATTCAAAAAGAGTCATGCACCTCAATGTTCATTACAGCACTATTTACAATAGCCAGGTCATGGAAGCAACCTAAATGCCTATCGACAGACGAATGGATAAAGAAGATGTGGTACATATATACAATGGAATATTACTCAGCCATAAAAAGGAATGAAATTGGGTCATTTGTTGAGACATGGATGGATCTAGAGATTGTCATACAGAGTGTCATACAGAGCTCAGTAAAACTTTAATCCACTTGACTGCTGATGGGTGGGGCTGGGTTCCCTCCCTGTTGGTTGTTTGGCGTGAGGCAACCCAACACTGGTGCCTACCTGGGCTCTCTGGTGGGGCTAATGACAGACTCTGGGAGGGCTCACGCCAAGGAGTACTTCCCAGAATTTCTGCTGCCAGTGTCCTTGTCCCCACGGTGAGCCACAGCCACCTCCCGCCTCTGCAGGAGACCCTCCAACACCAGCAGGTAGGTCTGGTTCAGTCTCCCCTGGGGTCACTGCTCCTTCCCCTGGGTCCCCATGCGCACACTACTTTTTGTGTGCCCTCCAAGAGTGGAGTCTCTGTTTTCCCCAGTCCTGTCAAAGTCCTGCAATCAAATCCCACTAGGCTTCAAAGTCTGATTCTCTAGGAATTCTTCATCCCGTTGCCAGATCCCCAGGTTGGGAAGCCTGATGTGGGGCTCAGAACCTTCACTCCAGTGGGTGGACTTCTGTGGTATAAGTGTTCTCCAGTCTGTGAGTCACCCACCCAGCAGTTATGGGATTTGATTTTTCTGTGATTGCGCCCCTCCTACCATCTCATTGTGGCTTCTCCTTTGTCTTTGGATGTGGAGTATCTTTTTTGCTGAGTTCCAGTGTCTTCCTGTCGATGATTGTCCAGCAGCTAGTTGTGATTCTGGTGTTCTAACAAGAGGAAGTGAGAGCACATCCTTCTACTCTGCCATCTTGATTCCTAGTCCCCTCTTCTTTCTTTTGTATTGTTTATAATGTATGTGTCAGGTTTCATCATCAGACTTAGGTTGACCTCTTAAAAATCTGTTTACTTTTTAAGAGATTACCAACTTGTTTTCAAAGTAGTTGCACTGTTTAACATTGCCACCAGCAATGTATGAGAGGTCTAGCTCCTCCACATACACACCAACTTTTTTCTGTAATCAATGTTTTTCATTTTAGCCATTCTCATGGCTCTGTAGTGCAATTGGTAGTTTCAATTTACATTTCTTAATAATTAATAACTGAGCATCTCTTAATGTCCTTATTTACCAGCCATGTATCTTTGGTGAAGTGTAGCTTAAACTGTTTTCACTCTTTTTATTGGTTGTTTATTATTATTATTATTGAGTTTTGATAGTTCTTTATTTATTCTGAGTACAAGTCCTTCATCAAAAATATCATTTGCAAATATCTCCTCTCAGTCTGTATTTGTTTTTTTCATTCTCTTAACATATCTTTTAAAGAGAACAAATTTTTAATCAAAATCAAAGCAAGCTGTTTTGTGGAAATTGATAAACTGATTCTAAAATTCATAAGGGAATGCAATGGGTCCAGTAGGAAAAAAACAGTATTAAAAGAACAACAAACCTGTAGAACTAATACTACCTAGTTTCAAGGTTTATTTTCAAGCCACTGTATTCAAGGTGTAGATTTGCCATAGTAGAAATATAGATTAATGAAACAGAATAAAGTGTTCACAAATGCGTCCACACAAGTATGAGCAGTTGATTTTTGACAAATTTGCAACAAAATGAACTGGAGAAAATCATAATGTTTCCAACGAATGATGCTGGAAAAAGTGGGTTTTCTTATTCTCTTTGAAAAAAAACTCCAACCCATAATTTGCACCATAAGCACAATTAAATCAAAACTATACAAATTTTATAAGAAAATGTAGGAGAAACTTCTACACCCCTGGGGTAGCAAAGATTCCTTAAATTCAACACGGCAAGCATAATCTGTCAAAGAATAAATTGATGCAATGGATTTATTAAAACTTAAAACCCTGCATGTTAACACTTAGGTGATTAAAAAACAGTGTCAATTCTCAGCAGCTCTCCTTTTGAATAAAGTGGGCAATCTCATATGTTTAAAAAGAAAAGCACAATATTTTTCATTACATTTCTTCCTGTTGGATATTCTGGAATTATTGTAAATGGTGTTTTCAAATACAATGTTCTAATTATTTGTTACTAGAAAATAGAGACATAGTTCTTAATTGGCACTGTATACAGCAACCTTGCAAAATTCACTTATTCTATTAGTTTGACTATAGATATTTTGAATTTTCTATTTTTACAATTCATTTTGCTTTATTTTCCTTTTTAATAGTAATAAATCTTACTCCCTTTCCTTGATTTATTACACTGGTTGGGGCATCAAATAAAATGTTGAATTTAAGTAGTTATAGTGGCCACCCACTATCCATTGGATTAGTAGTGATACCTTGTTTTAGATACCTAGTTTTTGTAATTTGAGACCTTCTTTTCATTAGTAGCTTATTAGGTGTTAATTTCATTAGTATTTCCAATTTTAACCTTACCAATGTTTTTATTTTTTGTTTAATTTCTATCTTGTTTCAGCCCTTATCTTCATTATTTCCTTCTGTATATCTTTTTAACTTCTTAAGTTGATTAGTTTAGGCATTGATATTTTGCATTTTTTTCTCTTTCCTAATATAGTGATTCAAGGCTACCATTTTCCCTATAAGCATGTCTTTAGGTACAATCCACAAGTTTTGATATGTCTTATTCCCAATGACATTCATTTCAAAATATTTTCTTATTACCATTGTCATTTTAGGTCAAGTTTGTTAATTATGGTTTTCAATTTTCTCATACTGAAATGGAGCAGGACCCTATGGTCCCTACCCTCCACCCATGTCCTCAGCCTGCCTTTTGTCTGTGGAAAAACTTTAGCAAAATAATAAGTCTAATCAGACAAGTGAGAAAATGCAGAAACAAAGGAAAACAGTCAAAGGAGACCAAATAATAATAGTTTAGTCATTAAGCATAGCAAAGGACCTTTAGTTCTTCCTTAAGGGTTATAGATAATATTCTGAGCCATATCCTGTGAGCTGTCTTATAGATATGAAACACCCACCAGGTGGATGACTACATGATGACCAAACTGAAGCCATGACATAAGCTACTCCACTTCACACAATTCTGAGAACTGGCCTCAAAGAAATAGGAACCCTGGAACCAAAGATGAACTGTACTTAAAACAACCAAGATGACGCTGATCAGACCATCACATTACTGATTTCAAGATTACTGTCAGAACTGACTATGCTGTTCTGCTCCCTCCCTCAGCCTATACAATCCTGAAACTCCCCTTTAAAAGCCCCTGGCCCCTGAGCAGCAATCGCGGGTGGGGAGTTGGCCTTTGGACAGGCGTCTGCCCTTCCCCACATCCCCCGGTTGCTGGCTCCCGAAATAAAGCAACCTTTCCTTTCCTACCAAAACTTGTCTCTCGAGAATTGGCTTTCAAATGGTGAGCAGCCGGACCTGGGTTCGGTAACAATACCATTTCTAATTTTCTGTAATATTTTCTTTGCAGTTTATTCTGTCATTTACCAAGAAAAGTTTAATATTTCTCACTATGATTCTAGACTTTTTATTTTTCCTTTGGATTCTATTAATTTTAAAAATAACAACTGCTTTATTGAGCTACAATTGATATACAGAAATATTGGACATATTTAATGTATACAATTTGATGAGTTTGGAGATGCTTATACGCATGAAACCACTGCCACAATCAAGGTAATAAATATATCCATCACCTCCAGAAGTTTCCTTCTGCCTCTTGGTTTTGTTTTGTGGTGTCTGTCCTGAATTGCTAACTCTAGGATTAAAATATAGAGTAGATGTCTGGAACTTGTTCATCTTGCATAACTGAAATTTTATACCCCTTGAAGAACTCCTCACTTCCCCATCTCCTCCACTCCTGGCGGTCACTATTATATTCTCTGTTTCTATAAGTTTGATTATTTTTATACCTTGTATAAGTGGAATCATGAAGTTCTGTCCTTCTGTGACTGGCTTATCCACCTAGCATAATGTCCTCCAGGTTCAATCCATGTTGTTGCATATAGCAGGATTTCCTTATTTTTAAAGGCTGAATAATATTCTATTTTATGTATGTACTACATTTTCTTTATCCATTTGTCTGTCAATGGGCATTTGGGTTGTGTCTGCCTCTTGGCTATTATGAATAATGCTGCAATGAACTTAGGAATGCAGCTATCTCTTCAAGGTCCTGATTTCACTTCCTTTGGATATATTCCCAAAAGTAGGATTGCTGGATCATATGGTAGTTCTATTTTTATTTTTTGAGGAACCGCTATACTATTTTCCAAAGTGACTGTATCATTTTACATTCTTATCAACAGTGCTCAAAGATTCCAGTTTTTCCATATCAATGCCAACATTTATTGCCTTGTTTTTCTTGATAATAACCACCCTAACAGGTATGGGTGATGGTTCATTGTGTTTTGATTTGCATTTCCCTGATATTTAGTGATGTTGAGCATCTTTTAATTTACCTGTTGGTCATTTGTAAGTCTTCTTTGGAGAAATGGCTATTCAAGTCTTTTGCCCATTTGTAATTGGCTTGGTTTTTTGTTTTGTTTTTAATATTGAGTCATAGAGGTTCCTTTTATGTTTTGGATATCAACCTCTTATCAGATATGTGGTTTGCAAATTTTGTTTCCTAGTTTGTAAGTTTCCTTTGCTGTGCAGAAGCTTTTAGTTTGATGTAGTCCCACTTGTCTATTTTTGCTTTTGTTATCTGTGCTTTTGAGGTCATATCCAAACATTCAATGCCAAGGCCAATTTCAAGATGCTTTACCCCTATGTTTTCTTGTAGCAATTTTATAATTTCAGGTCTTACATTTAAATCTTTAATCCATTTTGACTTGATTTTTGTGTGTGGTATAAAATAAGGGTCCAGTTTAATTCTTTTGTATGTGGATGTCCAGTTTTTCCAACATCATTTTATGAAGAGGTTATCCTTTCTCCATTGTGCATTCTTGGCACCTTTGTTGAAGATTAGTTGACTGTATAGATATAAGTTTATTTCTGGGCTCTCAATTTTGTTCCACTGGTTTATAATATGAGGGTATGTGTCATTAGGTATATACCAATTTATAACAGCTATATCTTTCTAGTGGATTTACCCTTTCATCATTATGAGATATTTCTCTTGCCTTAAAGTGTTCACTGTCTGATATTAATATAGCTACACTATTTTTTCCTTTATGTTAATGCTACCTGTTTTCCATGTTTTATTTTCACTTTTTCTGTGTTTATAATTTAAATCATGTTTTCTTATAAAATACGATATGGTTCGATTTGTGTTTTTAAAATCAGCTAACCATTTTCTCTTTTTTTAAATTGTAGTATTGGAACTTCCCTGGTGGTCCAGTGGTTAAAGACTTCACCCTCCAATACAGGGGGTGCAGGTTTAATCCCTGGTCAGGGAGCTAAGATCCCACATGCCTCGTGGCCAAAAAACAAAACATAAAACAGAAGCAATATTGTAACAAATTCAATAAAGACTTTAAAAATGGTCCACATCAAAAATAAATCTTAAAAAAAATAAATTGTAGCACTAAGTATATTCCTATTTAATGGAATTACTGATAGATTTGAGTTAAAATCTACA
This sequence comes from Monodon monoceros, assembly GCF_005190385.1. NCBI lineage: Eukaryota > Metazoa > Chordata > Mammalia > Artiodactyla > Monodontidae > Monodon > Monodon monoceros. Next base: position 83,888,612 of record NW_021703772.1, on the reverse strand, counting down.
ATCATATTCTTTGTTTCTATTTATCCATTTGTTCTGCTTCCTTTTTCTTTTCATTCTTTCCTTCACTGGATTGATAAAGCTATTTTTTCAAACCTCTATTCCTTTTCCCTTAACTTGTTAGTTACAGATTATCTTATTATGCTTTTCGTGATTACTAGAGGAATGGTTTTCAAGCATTTAGTTCTTAAGACCTCTTTGCACTCTGAAAATCCTTTAGGTACCCAAAGATTTTTCTTGTGTAGAGTTTATATCTATACAAAATTAGATATTAGAAATTAAAACTGAGAAAATTTATAAAAACACATCTTTAGTAATTCATTTAAAATAATGGTAAAAATCCATTGCATATTAACATAAATAACATTTCATAAAAAGCCAATATTTTCCAAAGAAAACAATTAGTGAAATATAATTATTTTGCATTTATGCAAATCTCTTTCCTCTTTGACTTAAAGAAAGACAGTTGCATTCTTATATATGCTTATCCATTCAGAGATACTTGTAGTATTTTTATTAGACTATGTAAAGAAAATCTGGTCTCACAGAAATATGTAATTGGAAAAGGACGAGTATATTAACAGTCTTTGTAGATAACTGCAGATATTTTTCTTTGCTACTACAACAAATCTCAACAAATAGTTTCTTAAAGGTTAGCTGCAATGTGGAATCTGAAATGATACCAATATGTTTGCATATATTGTTACATTAAAATCTACTGGTCTATTTGCATTTTGGAAGAATTAGTTTTACCACTGCATACTTTGATAACATACATTAGTCTTTTGTAAAATATTGGTTTGCTGAGTTATGCATATGTTTCAAATGTTGGTACCTTTCAATATAAAATATATTAAAATTAATATTTGTGTTATCATTACCAGTCTCTTCAGAAAGTGTTTAAGTATTGGGGAGCTATAAAGTTCATGTTAATAGATATACAGGTTTTCAAAAATTCTAATTTTTGCTTGAAAGTTCAAATTTTGTGATTGGCAACAAACACTGTTGGTTTCCTTGAAGTGATATGTTATTTGGTTTACTCTTAAGCAATTGTCTGCCAAACACCAAGTTTGAATTTCTCTATTTCCCTGTCAGCCATTCTTTCAAGTTAAAATAATGTTTCAAGAAAAATTGACTAGTGCAGCTCCCAACTCAAATAATTACATATGTGCTTGATGGCTTCCTGGAAATAATCATCATAATCTAGTGTTCAAGAGAATAGCTTTACGTGAGCTTCACATTTCATCAAATGGGACATTAACAATATCTTCTCAAGGGCATTTTTAAACAAAACTTTCGGGTTTCCTTGATTGTTTGCTTCCTTTGAGCATATGAGGGGAATACAATGATTACTGATATCATTTGATATCACTGACATGATTCAGACCAAAATACCAGCATTACTTTCATACAGAGTGAATGTCAATACAATGAAAAGGTTTAAGAAGTTCTTGTAATTAGAAAAATAGCTTTGCTTTTTTTGGACCCTTCAGAAACCTCTAAACTCCATTTACCCCTTTAATACCTTTTATTCTATTATTGTCATGTGTCTAAATGTATATTTCTTTGCAAAACCTGTAGAAGGTTATTAGTGCTTTGCACTAAAATATTTATGGGGATTTATCGACATATTTAACATTTTTCTTCTTTCTTTTTCTTTTTTGGTTTTAAGAATTCCCTTAGAAGTTCTGAGTGAGCACCAAAGAATGTATTCTCTATTTTTGTATGCTTGAACACATCTTTATTTTACCTTTATTTTTACAGAGTATTTTCATTGGAGGTAGAATTTTAGGTGGTCATTTTTATTATTATTATTAATTTTGTTAGTATTTTCATACTTAAAAAAAAATCATTCCATTGTCTTCTGGTTTCTATTGTTTCTCAATCCCACCTGGATGTTGGCCCCTACTGTCCAATTACTTCAAAGAGCTGTTTTGTTTGTCTGTTTGCTTTTTCTGCATTTTCTCCTGTTTTTCTAGTTTTTCTTGCAGGGTTTGTTAGTTTGTTTGTTTATTTTTCCCTCATACAAACTACTCCATCATAGCTCAGAATAGAATTCCTTTCTAATTCATTTTTATTTAAAAACATAAATAAATAATGGAAGAAATGTTATTATCTAATTCTAATTGCTTTTAGTTATTTTAAGTATTCAGGTAACTCAATATCTGTTTGACCTGGATTACTAGAAGATTTGAGGGGAAAAAATCAGCTACATTTAATCTTTTCACACATCACTTCCTGCGGTTCTAAAACAGAAGGCTGAAACTTGTCTTTCTGTCAGACTTTGAAATGAATCATTTTGATAAACCCTCTTAGTCGTGAATATGTAAGCCAAGTACCTTATTCAGTATCGTTGGCAGCAGGTCCAAATATTTGTTCAGTAAGAAAAATGCCAATTCTTTATAAGAGATTGATAACTATTTTCATTTTAGTGTGAAAGGTTATACTGGTTGAATAGTGTAAAATGGGCATCTCAGCAGAGGGATAATTTGTATATTAAGACAGAATCTTCAGCGTACTGTAGTGGAAGTCTGAGGAAGAAGACAGAGGGAAGTGAGGAGCTGAATGTGGAGGTGCCCGAGGAGGAAAGAGAAGACAGGGAGAAAAAGAAGAAATAGCCAACAAGGACCTTCCCAGTGTAAGGGGAAAACCAATGAACTGCAGGCAGCCAAAGTCTGCTAGACAATTTTCAATATTCCGGTTATTCATTTTAACTCCCTAATGATATTATCTGGAGGAACTATAATAGTATTGATCTTCCAAAGTATCATTCAGTGCAGACATTTCAAGTGGCACAGAAAAGCAGAGATGAGGGCACAGGATGTGCAGTTTATAGCCAGAGATGAAAAGAAACATTGGGATACATCTGCATTCCCTAGAGTTTCTAGGAATTACTTCAGGAAATTATTGGACTCACTGTGCTATTTCAAGAGGGGACTTGAGTTATTGTACTTTTGATACAAAAAGAAAAGGTAACCTCAAAAGGATAGAAAATGTGAACGCACTCAAGTTCCAATGTCTATCAATAAGAACCAAATTAGAGAATTATATAGGAGGACATTTTATACTTGAAGAAATATGTTTGTAAAAATCCACATGTTTGTAAAAAACACTAAAATATTCAATAATATACTGAACAGTGAATTTGCCTAGATTAAATTGGATATTCATTTTTTTCTATTTTTGATATCACCACCTATAATAGAAAAAGAAAGGATCTTTGATGACACATTATACCTTTGAGAAAAGTAGTTCATATTGATAAGCAGTTCCAGCCTTTAACCCAAAGAGCTGCCTAGAATGAATAGGCCTCTGGTTACAACTTCTAATATATAGGTTAAGTAGATTTTTAGTTATGCTTTTTTCCATGGAGCCACAAAATGGCAAATCTCTAAAATTTGAAAACTTCAAAGCATCGTTGGAAATTGATTTATAGTGCAAAACTCTACCTACTATTAGAAGAGAAGGTAAGTTTTCTTCTCTTTCATTTGTTCCTCCTAAAACTGTCTGCAAACGTTAAAGGAATTTTTGCAGTTTAGAGAAATAGAGTGAAGCAAAATAATAATAGCATTTTTTTCATTTGCTCAAAATCCTCTCCCACTTTTATACTGTTATATGCATATTATACTAGACTCCTGGGGGAAATATTTAAAGCAAAGCCAGCAATCAACTAGTTGTTTCAATCCTATATATACCATTTTGTAATAATTTGCCTATACTTTTTTCATAAATGAACTAAAAACCAGTTTATTGCTTGGTGTAAAACTATCATTATTGTATTCACTTAAATATTCTAATTTTAAAATAGAGAATTCTACCTTTCTCTCTCTCTCAACATATATGTGACATGCATATGTATGTCAGATATACATTAATTTAAATTTACCTATTTATATGTACATATATTCCATATTAATACAAATAGATATAGACATAATAAATATATAAAACTTCTATAGGCCCAACATTTCTATAGTTTTATTTTTAGTTCACAGCACACATTCAATTTAATACACTTATTAATCAACGATTAGAAATATGTTACTATGTTGAAGCAGCCATGGCCTTTGTTCCATGTCACTTGTGTTGACTTAGGCTGACATATAGCTACAAAGCATGACGGATCAAAATAATTAAAGTTCCAATCATTTACCTTTCTATGTTCAATTTCAACTCTGTTAGCCTTCACCCTGAGTTCCTAGTATTTTAATATTGCCAGATGGTTGTGTGTGTGTATACATGCATGTGTATGTGATTGTAAATAATACAGGTGTCATTAATTTTTGCTGTATTTAAAGAACTTTTCAGCATTTTCGTTTTAAAGTTTGCTTATGTATTATTAAATTCCTTCGTCATTATAACATTTTTTAAAGAAAACTTCACTTGCAAAAAAATTTACATTTTACTGAAATTTGGGACTCTTTGCCTTGATATATAAGATGAGAATCATCAGCAGATAGATGTTAAGTCTATATATAGAATGACAGACGCTGGGAAAAAGTCTGCATGATCCACTGATCAATCCTTCCATATTAAACCAGATAAACATGAGTTCCTCAATGAAAGCTGTTTACATAATCAACTTCTTACAGTTTTCTCAGATAAAGATTTGGTTTATAATTTAAGTTTATATCTCTACGAGCCAGCTTTTCTAATTCAAGAAGGTAAGCATAAAATAATTGGTTTAGATTAAAAATGGAGTTTCCGGGGCTTCCCTGGTGGCGCAGTGGTTGAGAGTCCGCCTGCCGATGCAGGGGACACGGGTTCGTGCCCCGGTCCGGGAGGATCCCACATGCCGCGGAGCGGCTGGGCCCGTGAGCCATGGCCCCTGAGCCTGCGCGTCCGGAGCCTGTGCTCCGCAACGGGAGAGGCCACAGCAGTGAGAGGCCCACGTACCGCAAAAAAAAAAAAAAATCCCTGGAAAAAAATTGAGTTTCCAACAGAAGTTCACTCTCATCATATGATGTTCAGGTTTGAATATTAGCCAACTTGAAGGCCTCGAGGCAGTCTTTCACTTTACTATACAATAGTTTCTGTTCTTTAGCTAACAGCACCCAAGACTTTAGCCAGATTTACACTTTAATGGTACAATCAACGCCACATTAACACTTGCCTTGGAAGTCTATCCAGCGACACCAATTAATGATCTCCACCCCCACTCCTTGGTTTTACACCTTGGCTGTATCTTGTCTGATCTTGTCCTAGCATTTTTACTTGATCATATTAAAATATGGTAATAAGACTTCTTAAATATTTGTACTTTTTCAGTTAGATGTCATTTGGCAAAGATCTCTGGTTTTTTTCTTTCAATCATTTTATTCATCACTTTTTGATTGTTTAGTGGCAGCTTAATGGAAAGGAAGTGTATTTGTAAAGTATCTACTGAAAGAGAAAGAACTCAAGCAATTTTTCAGTAGAAAAAAAGTAGTCTATCTAATTATGTAACTATTATTTGGAAAAAATATTAGATCAGTGGAATTACTACTTTTACAAAGTGTATCAGTTAAAGAATTATATCCTTAACAGATTTATAGTAATAATAATGCGGCCATTGTTAGGATTTGATTAGTGTCGTGCTTAATTGCTTTTTGTTGATTGATGGCTTTAGGATAATATATTTGTTCCAAGTTTCCTACATGAAACATTCCTTTGATCCTGAAAGTTATCCTAATAGGATCTCCTGGCCTCTGGCATTCAGTTGCTAAAAGCAGCATGTTCATTTAGCTGTGGATGCTGCAGCACTTTAAAGCAGCATTCTGCCAGTTCCTAGTCACATGTGATAATAAGGCAAGATTCTTTTCGTATAGGTACTTTGCCTTTATAAAGTCAGTGAAAGATTATCAAATGCATTATTTTTGTTGCCTTATTACACAGAATTCACTACAAATTCCCTGGCTTTTTAGTTAGACTGGCCTTTCTGGTCCATAAAATCAGCTGTAAAAACTACATTTGCCAGATTTTTCATAAACCAGTTGAGTGTAGAAAGAAAAATGGGTGATTGATAAATGGTATAATGTGTGTGTTTCTGTCTGTCTGTCTACACACACACACACACACATATATATATATATATCTACCTCACGTTGCAAAGTGTGAATATAAAAACAAAATTAAAATTATCATCTGCTCTTACCATTATTCAGAAAATTAAGGGCATATTAACAGAAAATGTGGAATAGACATAATTTCAGAATAAAGAAAGAAACTTTCTGAAATACTGACAATTCGCAAACTCACTCAACAATATATTTTAGAGTTTCTGTATTTTAAAATAAAAAGTCCAATGATTCAATATTGGCCTGGGTATAAATTTGACAGTATATGAATCTGTATTTGCTAAGACAACAACAAGATATCACATAAAAGCTTGACTTTTTACAGATAAATCTTTCACCATTTTATATTAAAAAACATGGTCATCATTAAAAAAGAAAAAATTAGTCACATTTAAATATTTGCAAAATGTGAAAAGCATTGTAAAACACTGTATTAAATAACAAAGTGATGAGGATTTCGTTTTGCACATTTAGATAAAATTCCTCTGGGATTTTTCCAGTGAGTATAATGAAGCTCTTAATTTAAAATAAGTTGTTTTTATCACCTAAAGAAGATTTCCATTTTTATTTATACATTTTTATTAGGAATTGTTGAATTTTACCAAATGTCAGTTATATATATATATATTCAAATGTTTTTATGATTTTAATCAACCTGTTATCAAGCTATTAATAAATCTTTTTGTGTCAAACCATCTTATATCCCTAGGTTAAACTTGAATTGAGTATAATGAGATATTTTTCTAACATGGGAATCAATTTTCACTATTTTATTTAAGTTTTAAGCATTTAATATAGAGATTATCTATAATTATCTCTTGGATTTTTTTCTTAAATTTGAAGATTAATATTATACTAATTTCATATAATCCATAGGAGAAACCCCCATCTTTTTATTCACTCTTAAAGATGAAAACACACTCTTCTTTCTTTTTCCATTATCTCAATTTTATTTTCTAAATTTATTTTATTTTATTTTATTTTTATTTTTTGGTCACGCCGCACTGCATGTGGGATCTTAGTTCCCCGACCAGGGATCAAACCTGTGCCCCCTGCATTGGAAGCGTGGAGTCTTAACCACTGGACTGCCAGGGAAGTCCCCATTACCTCAGTTTTAATCCCAGTGAAACAGAGAATAAAAAAGAGAAATGTGTGATAATACAAAGTGAAGTTAAATCTGACTATGATGAAGAAATTCAGGCCAACTTAATAAATTAAAATTTTCCTTGTTGCACATATATCAGCAACTAATATTCAGTACATATAGCCTTCATGATTGCTTTATAGTGTTGGTTTCTATGAAATAGCTAGCAACATCAATACATGACATGAGAAACTAATCTGAGAAATGGTCCTAAATGACTTTCTTATTGGCACTCACTGTCTCCTGGGAGTATACCAATTCTTCCAAATATCCCTGTATATTTATTAGAAGCAAAATGACATTTATTTTCAAATTCTGCATAGGCGTTTGCTTTTCTCATTTTAAAGATCCTAAATAGACTTAATAGACTTACTCTTCATTACAGACTTAATATACATTATAGACTTAACATTCATTATCTCTGCTAATTGCACCAGTATACTGCATTTGCTTTAATACTATTTTGGGGGCTAAACCTGCTCAAACTTAAGGCGGTGGTTCTTAGTCTTTTTTTAAATCACAGACACCACGGAGTACCTGATGCAAGTTCTTGACCTTTCAATAAGAAAAATAAATACAAACCTACAATTATACAGTAAATGTCAAAGTTTTATCAATTTATTATAACTCACTGAAGGTCCCCCAGTTAAGCACATATGACTTAAGAAACAGTAACTACTTAAACAACGTTCATATATTTTGGCTTTCAATAGGATTAAATGAGAGGAGAGAGAAAAACTTCATCTCAAATAAACTTTTTATGTCATAGATAATTAATAGTGTAGCTTTTATATCAAATATATGAAAAAATTTGTCAAAGAAAGTTGGCATATTTCCGTAATTAATCCCTTCCTAATCTTAGAAGTACAATCGAAATTCTCTTGGAATTGTAGAGATAAAAAGAACTATTTCTTCTTTCTAATGTGTGACTTTATATACCTCATCCAATTTCCAAAGTATGCATGTATTTATATATGAATGTATTCATGAGTATATGTATTTATTTATCATACTCCATCAACCTAACAAGTAATTTGAAGTCACATTAAACCTGGCTGTGTGAAGGAGTGTCACCTATATTTAGTTTGGCCTTTTTTTTTAATCTAGGAAAATGTTGACGCTCTACAAATCTTATGGATTTTATCTGAACTGATTTCTAAACATAGATATAACAGTTTTTGTTATATATATAATTTACATCCATATCTTCCATAAAATAACAAATTACATCCCACTTTCAAATGCAGTTAGCTCTGTATACAAATCTCATTTCAACACTAAGTTTTAAACTTCTGGAAAAGAAAACATGTATATTTTTATTTGTTTTCTGTGTGATGAAAAATATATTTCTGCTAAACTATCACCTCACACTTCTTTTACACACACACATATAGACATGTACTCACACACAAACAGTTTCTGTAAATCCTGACATTTCTATGGTACTTTCTGTTGACAATTTTTGCTAAGTGTATGTTGATTAAGGTGTGGAATGCAGCAGAGTATTCTCAAGTTTGGCGAAGGTAACATTTTAGACCCTTAAGACTGAAGGTACCAGAAAAGTATGCATATACGTGTCAGATTTATAGAAATAGGACTTCAGTGTTCATCAAACCATGGGATTGGGAAACAGGGTGTTTGAAACAATCTTATTCTGCTCTCTTGCAGGGCAGGCCCCATCTGACTTGTAGGTTATGAAGGAGGTATGCTTCATCTTGACATATTTTTAGATGCAGGAAATCAATTGTTGGGCATGGAAATTTGTGGTTTCTGTGCTACCTCCTGGTGTCTCTTACAGTATAAGCCTTTTGCATATGTAGAATTTCAATAAGTAAAACCACTTAAAGCATAGGTTTAATGTTAGAAATAAAAACAATAAAAGGTAGTCATCAAGCAGTATCTAGATAAGTCAATTTTTTTCAATATGTTTACCAAGATTATTTGTACATTTTAAAGAAAAGTGGTTTTTCCATGATTAACTGGTATATAAACTCAATTTTTCATTGTAGTTTGAGTGCATTGGCAAATCATTTAAATAAATCCATATTGTTTCATTTTTTCCTTTGTTTAAATTGAGATAAGATTAGTATCGAAACTTATATAATATTTCAGATGTACAACATTAAAATTCAACATCTGTATACACTACGGAGTGATTCCCACAAAAGGTCTATTTACCTTCTAGCACCATACAATTGACCCCCTTCTTCCATCAGGTTCTTATAGTTTTATGTTTCTTTTCTCTGTGTATTCTTAGGGGCCAAGATCTTTTGATGCACATGGACAATTGGCTATTTGATTCTTTAACATGATGGCCAAAAGACTAACTGCAGACTCAATGTTTTATCTGTGTTATAGCTCTGCCCAAATTATTGCATGCTTCAGAACAAAGGCCACACTTTGGAAAATGGCCCAATGTAAATGAATCTGTGAAAATCTGACATCTTTCTGTGTATGCACAAATAACATATTGTCATATTTTTTTTCTAATTTCATGTAGAGAAAATTCAATATTATACTTAAATATAACATACATTTAAAACAGATTCCAATATGTTATGTACTTTTATATACTTCTAACGTATGTCATTCAATATTCACAAAGTGAAAAAAGAATATTTCCTAAATTAATTTCCCATCTCAAGGATGTCAAAAGCATAAAAGGGATAACATTAACTAAATTATACTTAACATGACTGAAAATAAAGGTGCAGGTAGCATCGTGAGCCATCTGGAACTTCCAGTGGATAGCTATAGACCCTCCCTCACACAAACACAGACAATCCTTCTCTCTATGGGAAACAAAACATCCGTTTGGTTTTATGAAATGCTGCCAAGTGTGCATTAGAGCAGGTAGCATCAGGTTAAACTGTGTAACCGAAAACAAGCACTAATTGCATTTAGCATATACACACTATTTAATGACCATGATGTTCCATGTCGAAGGAACTTTTTTTTTTTTTTTTTTTTTTCCGATACGCGGCCCTCTCACTGTTGTGGCCTCTCCTGTTGCGGAGCACAGGCTCCGGACGCGCAAGCTCAGCGGCCTTGGCTCACGGGCCCAGCCACTCCGCGGCATGTGGGATCTTCCCGGACCGGGGCACGAACCCGTGTCCCCTGCATCGGCAGGCGGACTCTCAACCACTGCGCCACCAGGGAAGCCCTCGAAGGAACTTTTAAATATTGTTTTTCAAACATTAGAATTACAAACATTTTGAACATCTTTGGGAGGAAAGCATACCGATAAGAGAAACTACACTGAAATATTCAGAAAGTTTTCACAAGTGATTACAACTTTCTTTAATCGGATTCCCCAGCTTTTATATTTTCACTCTCCTTACTTTTTCTTTGCTTTTAAAAATTTAGCCTCAAACTATTTTTGGATCATACTAGAATAAGGTTTATGCTAATATATTGTTTCCCAACTTTTCTCCATTTACTTGGGCAATGAGTAAAAGAAGATACATTTGGAAATCTATGAGTGTATTTCTTCAAGTATAATTACTATAAATGGTATCATGTAACTCATAAATAATTACTCTCAAGGAATACCACGCAATTTTAAATGTTACAAATAAAATTAATGAGTACCAAAATATTTATCAGACTGCCCAAATGTGTTGGTACAAACTTACTTTTAAAAAGTACCTTCATTTACAAGACTACACCATTTTAACAAATAAAACAGACTCTGATGGTTTCATGTCAAGATTAAAGAGTTTTCTTAATAACTCTTGAGAGATCTGTATAAATATGAGTTTCTATGTCTGTGGTTGAATCAGAATAATAAGTTTAGAATATGTGTAATTCTCTTTCCTTTTACTTCAGTAAATATCCAACCTACTGTGCTTAACGGTTATCATCTTGAAGAGCCATAAAAATTATATCAATAGTTATTATGTAATTGATCATGTACTGCATTTTTATTTTGGTATAATTCAACATTTTAGAAACTCAGAATTTATTTCAGAAGTAATCTGACATATCTTCTTTTATATATCCAAACAAATATATCTTCTATCAATGATTATTTTTATAATTCTCCAGATATATTTCTTAAACAAAGAAATTATCTTCCATAGTCCTCAGTATGTTTAGAGGCACTTCTGGAATTACAGCATAATGAGCTGCACTGACTTCTCCCCAGTGGAACAGCTATAACTTATGAAAACTATTTAAAAATACAAAAATGCATTTCAAGTCTCTGGAAATTGTCCTAATGTCATACAGGAGATGGAGAGAAAGATCTGTAAGAATGAAAGTCTGTGGGATTTAAGCCACCAAGCCTCTCTCTCCCTTTCTTTCCTCCTTTTTCCTGTTCAGTGAGATGAAAGTTCTACCCTTGTTGGATGCAGCCAAGGATCTAGGACTCCCTCACCTTCCAGTTACAGTCTAGGGCTATGGTATCTCCCTGGCAGGGGCAGGCTGCAAGTATTTCTCATGCCCCAACCCTGTTCCATGCTGCAGGAGCTCTATTCTAGACACAAGCAGCTGAGAGGTTTGGAGTTCCCTCTCTCCACCCAACTTCCACTTGTAGGGTGTAAGTCTACCCTGGTGCAAAAAGCTGAAAACTCCAATTACCATCATCCTAGCTCACAGACGTTCCATTTCAGAAGAGGTAAACTGCTCCATGGCTGGATAGTAATGCAGGGGAGTTACTCTAAGAAAACTGGGCCAAACTTTTGGTGAGATTGAATAAGAAAAACGAGAGAAGACCCAATTACCAAAATCAGGAATCTAAGAGGAGACGTTACTACCAATGTTATAGAAAACAGAAGGATTTTAAGAGTACTATACACAACTGTATACTAATCAATTAGCTACCTTAGATGAAATGGACAAATTTTTACAAAGACATGAACTATGAAAACTGACAAGAAGAAAACAAATCTGAATAGACCTGAAACAATTAAACAAATTGAATTAGAAACCAAAACTTTATACAAAGAAGACCCCAGGCCTAGGTGACAAAATTGGTAAAATTTTACCAAATATGTAATGAATTAATACCAATTCTTCACCAATTCTTTCAAAAAATAGAAGAGTAAGGAATACTTCTCAATTCTTCCTTTAAGGTCAATATTATTCTTTGCCAAAGCCAGGCAAAGTCATCACAGAAAAGAAAAATACACACTAATATCCCTTATGAATATACATGCAAAAATTTTCAACAAAATAATAGCAAGTGATTCCAGCAAAATGTGAAAAGAATTACATACCATGACTAAGTGGGATTTAATATAGGAATACAGGATTAGTTTAACATCAGAAAATAAATTAGTATAACACACCATTTCAATAGAATAAAGCCCAAGATTCACATCATCTCAATAGATGCAGAAAAAGTATTGACAAAATCCAACACATCCTCATGATAAAAATATTCAACCAACTAGGAATAAAAGGAAACTTCCACAACTTGATAAAATTCACCTACAAAAAAATCCATAGCTAACATCATAATTAATGTTGGAAGATGGAATGCTTTTCCAATAAGATCAGGAAAAGATAAGGATTAGGCAATTAGGCAATTAAAAAATCACATCTAGATTGGAAAGGCAGAAGTAAAATAATCTCTGTTTGCAGATGGATATGATCTTGTGTGTAGAACATCCCAAGAAATCTTGTAAAAATCTATTAGAACTAATAATGCCATTTACTAATGTTGCGAGATGCACAATCAACATACAAAAGTTAATTGCATTTCTATACACCAGCAATGCACAGTCTGAAATAAGGGACTTTCCTCTCCCCTCAAAAATAATAATCTTGAAAAAGGAGAACAAAGTTTGAGGACCCAAACCTACCAACTTCTAAATTTACTTCCCAGATACAATAATCAAGATGGTGAGGTACTGTCATAAGAATAAACATATAGATCAATGAAATAGAATTTAGCGTCCAGAAATAAACTCTTATATTTACAGTCAATTGATCTTCCACAGGGCTGCCGAGAAATTCAATAGAAGAAAGAATAGTATTATCAACAAATGGTGTTGAATACCCATATGCAAAATAAGGACGTTGGACTCCTACATCACCCACCTACAAATATTAACTCAAAATGCAACATGGATCTAAATGTAAGAGCTAAAACTATAAAACTTTAAAAAATAAAACATCTGAGTTAATCTTAATAACCCATTGTAGGCAAAACCTTATTAGATACAACACCAAAACCATTAGGAATAAAAGAAAAAAATAAATTAGATTTCATCAAATTAAAAACACTTATGCTATAAACAATACCATCCTGCAAACAAAGACAACCCAGAGAATGAGAGAGAACATTTGGAAATTAAGATCTGATATGGTTCTTGTATCCATAATACGAATAACTCTTACAACTCAAAATTCAAAAGAGAAAGAAAGAGGAAAGAAAGAAAGAAAGAAAGAAGGAAGGAAAGAAAGAAAGAAGGAAAGAAAAAAAAAGAAAGAAAGAAAGGGAGGAAGAGAGAATGGGAGGGAGGGAAGGAAGTGAGAAAGAAAGGAAGGAAGAAGCAATTAAATAATGAAGAGAGACTTTGAATAGATATTTCTGCAAAGAAAATATACAGATGGCCAATAAGTAAATGGAAAGCTGCTTGCCCACTAGGATGGCTGTAATCAAAAAGATAGAAACAAACAAGTATTGACAAGAATGTAGAGAACTTGGAATTTCATGCATTGATGGTGGGAGAGTAACATGGGTCAGCCACTTTGCAAAACAGTTTGGCAGTTCTTCAAAATATTAAATAGGAAATTACCATATGATTTAGCAATCCTACTCCTAGGTATACACCCAAGAGAAATGATTACCTATGTTTACACAAAAACTTGTATGCAGATGTTCATAGCAGCATTATTCATAATTGTCAATAGTGGAAACAACCCAAACGCCCGTCTCCCGATGAATAGATAAATAAAATGTAGTATGTATATCTATATACTTGAATGCTATTTGGCAATAAAAAGTGACGTAGCATTGATAGAAGCTACAACATGGGTGAACCTGGAAAATGTATATTATGCTAAGTAAAAGAAGCCAGTTACAAAAGAAAATATTTTGTATGATTCTGCATATATGAAATGTACAGAATAGATCAATCCATAGACAGAAAATAAATTAGTAGTTTTCTAATAGCTGGCTGGAGAGGGGGGATAAAAGTGACTGCTAGCAAGTACAAGGTTTTATTTGAGTTCATAGGGGTAGTGTGAGGAATATGTTCTCACATTGCTTGTAGTGATGGTTGCACTCTGAGAAAGTATTGTAAAATACTGAACTGTACACTTTAAATGAATTAGTTGTATGGTATGTGATAATATCTCAATAAAGCATAAAACAGTTAAGATTTGTATTTAATTTATGACTTATACGCACTTTACTACATAACTACATGTCTTTTGCTGTTACTCGTTTCATCATTTAGCTGGAAAAATTGGAATCTCAGGATTTCCAATTCTCTTTGAAACCCATCCTATTTTCTGTATTCATTGCTATGTTCATATGTAATTTCAATGAATATTCTTTAAACTATCTTGCTTTCTTCCAAGTTATTGCAGAAATAACAGTTTTTTCTCCTACCACGTATCATCATCATGAATATTCACTGTGTTGACACAATCAACCAGGCAACTGTCCTCACTTTGTGAAACGTTATTTGTGTACAATTATTTCACAAAAAAGGCACAATGGAGTCTCTATCTGTGCATTTCTTTACTTGTTATTAATTATTATCCAAGATGAGGCCAAATTTTGTCATGGTTTTCATTGGTTTCATTGCTTCACAGAAGCAATGAGTGCCCACTATGGTCCTGGTGATCTACTGCTTTCTATTTGATACTATGTGTAAATATTTTAGGCCCTTCCTTACAGATAAAAATACCATGGCATTGATTTTGTGTACTAAGGTTGCTGTAACAAATCACCACAAACTTGTTGGTTTAAAATTTATTCTCTCACTGTTTTGGAGACCAGAGGACTAAAATCAAGGTACTGTCAAAACCATGTTCTCTTTGAAACTGGTAGAGAATAATCCTTGTTTGCCCCTCCCAGCTTCTTGTGGCCCTTGGCATCCATGGCTTGTGGCAGCATAACTGCAATCTCTGCTGCCATTTTCACGCGGCCTTCTATCCTGTCTGCTGTGTCCTCTCCTCTTCTTTTAAAGACATCAGTCATGGGATTTAGGACCATGCTACATCCAGAATGATTTAATCACTAGGCCCTTAACCATGTAAAACTGTGAAGGCTCTATGTCCAAATGCATTCACATTCTGAAATTCCTAGTGAACAGATATTTGGGAGGTGGAATTATTCAATGCACTACATGCATGAAAATTTAAGTAGTGGAAATTGCATAAGTCAGAATCACTGGTTTGAATCTTTTCTACCATTAACTGCCTGTGAGATTTGGGGCAAAATGCTTAAACCTATGAACCCCAGGATTCTCATTGGAGGTTAAAACAGTGATAATGATTCCTATTTCATAAAGTAATATAGGGATTAGAAATTATGCATATAAAGTACCTACATACCCTGACTTGGAAATACAGAATATTTGAAAAATGGTAATTAAAAAAAAAATAACTTGCCCAAAGTAAAATTTGAAATATAAGATGTGGATCAAGTCTTTAAATTCAAGTGTCTCTGATTTTAAAAACCCTTTGCCACAGATTTTATTCTCCTGATAAATGTGGAACTGCATTAAAATGTTAAATCTACTAAGGCACTGTTCAGACACGATCCTTTTAAGTAAAGTATGTTTATATGTTTATATTAATATTAGTTATGGTTTGTGGTTATTCCATTTAGGATAAGTTGCTAATGGCCTCTGACTACACTTTTGCATAAACAGGGCAAAGAGCCTATCATATGTAACCCAAATGGAGGGCTTCCAGAACCACAAACCATGAACTATTCTAAGGAATCTCCTACAAAGAAAGTATACAATAAAATGGTGATTAAAAATAATAATTAAAGCAAAAACACAGGTTTTAAAAATGAGGATTTGTATTATCCTATAATATCTTGTTAGGAAGTTTTTAAAATATGTTTGTTCAGTTATAATTAAGGAAATTATTAGTTATTCATTAGTAATATTTGAGACAATTGAATTCAACTGCCAATTGTTTGGGGACATTTGTAATGATTTCATTGATATTCTTCTGAATATGTATAGTTTATAATTTTTTTAATCAAACCACTTTACAACTTATTTTTCTTCATATTCTCATTAAAAAAACACATCCTTGAATTTCAAGATTCAGTAAAAACAGATTTTATTTAATAATGTGCCTTTTCACACATTGAAATATCTTATGGCTGTTAAAATGAACTAAATCAACATGTATCAAGAAGGATAAGATTCAGAAACTTGAGTGACACAAGTTGTGAAAGGAATTACATATATTTAATAAGAAACTGGCAATGCTACATATTCCTTATGTTTATAAAACTTGTGTATTAAAAATAAGCATGAATGATATCGGGCCCACCGATACCACAGTAATAATGACCTCTGAGGAGGTCAGGTGGAGGAAGGACTGAGGGTGTATAAAACTTCAGCTGTTAACATTTTATTTGACAGGGAGAAAGCTAGAGAGGGAAAGAAAAAGGTTTGAAGCAAATATAGCAAAATATTAACTTCTTTCTGCTATAGTGTTTTCTGTATACTTTATACACATGATCATTTTAAAAGTGTGACATTGATTTAGCCATCAAATCAAGGCAAATCTGCCGTCATAGTTCCTATCTCTTGAAAACAAAACAAGCAAAAGCAAAACAAACAAAATGTGTAACAGTACCAACTCAAACAAAAAATATTTCTTCTTGTGTTAAAAAGATCATCAATACATTGATCCAAATCCTTCTGTGCATTTTTAAAATAAGAGAAAAGTGCCACAATGTTCACAATCCTTTTGTTCTGTCTTCCTCCTCTTTCCCCATGTATGCATTATTACTCTTACACTGAGCAAAAGCTGACCTAGGACAAGCCAAGGCACCAGTAACACTGATATCAGACAGGGCCCTGATTCAGGCCACATGGAGCTCAGCATTCAGAACTTGGTGTGGTTAGTGGACTGAGCTTCTTTATCCATCCCTTCTAGAGCATGTGCATGGGTCTTCCCACAAACAATGCTGCGGAACTTCATCTGTGGATATGATGCTACCACAGAACGAAGGATTTGAGATTTTGTTTAAAAAAAAAAAATGAAGGAGGGCTGAGCTGAGCAAAATGGGAAAGTGAAGAGGTTTTGCCAGTTTGGGACTTTGGCAGTACTATGGACTCAATGTATGTGTTCCCGCCAAATTCATATGTTGAAACCCTACCCACAAATGTGATGGTATTAGGAGGTGGGGTCTTTGGAGGTAATTAGGATTAGATGAGGTCATGAGGTGGAGCTCTCATGAATGGAATTAGTGTCAGTCTAGGAGTCAGAAAGAGAGTTAGCTTCCTCTCTCTGCTCCCTGCCATGTGAGGACATACAATGCAACCTGGGAGAGGGCTGTCACCAGAACCCAACCATTCTGCCACCCTGATCTTGCACCTCCACCCTCCGGAACTGTGAGAAATAAATTTCTGTTGTTTGTAAATCACCCCATCAATGGTATCTTTGTTACAGCAGCCCTAGCTAAGTCAGGAAGTATAGGAAATATAACACTAACTATAATCTCTTAATAATAATCTCAAATAATTTCAACCAAATGTTTTTCTGCATAGAACTAAATTAAAGAATGAAGTTTATATTGCTCTAAATCCATTTAAATTGACTTGGAGAATCATATTCAGAACAAAAACTATTAAAGGAAGGTAGATTATAGAATTCCTATTCATTTAAAAATAAAAATAATAAATTACTGATTATGTCATAAGGTGTAACATCCACCTTCCTGTTACAATATTCAGGTGGCAAAGCTAATAGAAGCCTGTGTCTTTTCACTTAGGCAATAATCCTGCAATTGGGAAAATAATTCTAACTGCTGAGAACGTACATCTGAATTATGATTTAATGGATGATACAGCTAAGACTATTTGCAACTTCTGAATTTCCACAGTTAGTTTTAACAAAGAAGAATTTGATCAAATTAAGACTATCAAATGTATTTTACACCATTTATTTAAAAATACTTGCCTGCATTTTTTTGGTATATTGATGCTATGCAGAAACAGGTGCCCAAATTGTTTCCTTAATTAGCTGCTCAGCTGTATATATATATATTTAGTTTACATAAATATATATAGTGTTATATTGGGATATATATAGTTTACTTAGTATAGTTTTTGGATGACTAATTTGCTTTTGTAATTTGCTATATGTTTCAGTAAGATAACAGTCTTGATTTTTAAAAAATCTTGGTTTGATTAGCATTTGCATTAAAGTTCTAATCTCATTGAGCAGCTTTATACTGTAAAAGATAGTATTATTTAATAACTAAAATAAACCTAATGACATTTTGAGACTAGTCACAATACCTGATTTAGAATGACCTTGGATTAATTAATTTGCACATTTTCTATTTTTCTATGTCTGCTAAAAGTTAACCTCGTCTTAAGCAAGTGGGAAGAAAAGTGAGGAAAGCACAGAGGTATAGGTTGGCCACTTGGGTCCTTGGGGAAGTCTACTGAGCTAATGAAAATGTTTGCTAAGCCACCTCTAATTTTCTTTAGAATTGCTTTTAAAGATGCTTTCTTGAACTACTCTCTGTCAAACTTAACATTTTGGAAGACAATTTTAAGGCTATTTTCTGAGGATTTTAACCTCCTCCCCCCAATCATCCCTTCCTTTTAATTTAGCAAAAATATCATAGCTTATATAATACAAAATATACCTAATAAGCTTATGAGTTCTAGATCACTGTTACTATTGTAATATTTTTCTTTGCTCTTTTTTCTCTGAAGAATCTTTAAGAGCACACATATACATTATTTGATAATTTTTCCAATGGATTTTTAACTTTTTACATTACAGTCTAAGATAAGTTTTCTGTTAACATGAATTTAAATTTTATATTTTATATCACTTTCTATTTAGGATTAATAAATATTAGATTTAAAATTGTACCACCAAAGGACATTGAGACAAACATGGCAGAAAGGAACTCAATCCACCTCTGCACATTAACTGACTGACTCTGATATTACGCTCCACTTTCCCACCAATTGGCTCTCTCAAAGTTTCTCAAACATAGCAGTTCTCTCCAGTTTCAGGCCTTTTGCATTTTCTCTTCCCTCTGCTTGGAATACTCTTCACGAGGCTCTATGTTCACATTAGCTCATCACTTCACATAGCAGCCTCCATCAACATTTATATCTCACTTAAAATGCCACTTCTTTGGAGAAGACATCTACAACCTCCTGTCACTTGTAACTTTCTGAAATTATTTATTTCTTCATCTGCATATTGTATACCTTTCCTCTCCTTCAAAGCCCCCTCCTCCATCCAACTAGAGTAAACTTAAGGAAAGAAAGGATCCTGACCCTTATTCACCACTCTATTTCTAATAACTAAACAGTGCTTGACACATATCAAGAGCACAATAAATATTGTTGATTCATGGAATAATATTTTAAAAGGAATAGATTATTATATTAAATGTACTTAAATATTACACTCTTTTGCTTTATTACTCATAATAATTTTTTCTAGCTTGCTCCTATATTTCTTTTATATAAATGTAAATTTAAGCAGGTATTTAGAACCAACAGATGATGTTATAGAGATTCTGCTCTGTTTACATTATAGTCACGGAAACGAAAGATCAGATTATATTTTCCTTAAAATTACACCAGCTAAAATCAAATGTGAGACTAGAACTTTGCTACCAGTCTTTTGCTGTTTTCATAAAACATGTGGAAATGTAGTTAAAATGCTAAATGAATCCTTCAACCTGTTTTGAAAAGAGAAAAGTTGAGTAGTAAAATTGGTACTGGATTCCAAAGAACTTACTTTCATTCTCTGCTGCATCTCCTACTAGAAGTGTAATCCTGACATATTTAACTATTCTGAGATTCAGATGCTGTAAATTGAAATCAAAACACTGCTTTGAGGCTTAAGTAAGAACATATATTCAAAGAGCCTGATAATTAATAGTCTCCCAATGTATGGTATTTTGCTGTCATCCTGTTAACTAGTGAGGTAATCAGTATGGCTCTTATGATTCTAGCTGATTGGCATCAGGAATTGCAAGGTTCTCCTTCCAAATCTCTTCCCTACTACAAAACTGAGAACATTACCTATCGCTGCCTCAGGTTATGCCATTTACACACTCGCAGTTACCTCCATTGCTTCATTATAGCACCACGAAGTCCTTAAATTAAAAAGAAGTAGAAGGTATAAAGATTATTGTTCATTAATTACTTCAATTCTTGTTTATTTAGCACTTTGTTTTTGCCTCATTAAATTTCAATCAAAACTACAGCTGAAGGGAAGAAAAGGTAGTGGTTCCCACTGTATGGGAAACTGGAGGAGGCTACCTGAGGAAAGCCTCTCTTCTCTGGTTGCCTGAAAAAAGATTCTGAGAGTCAGGAGGAACAATTCTCCTCCTTCATCCGAGGGAACTTGGTGGTGCCTATAGTGTCAGCTCTTCTTCAATCTTCTCGACCTTTAAACCTCCATTAAATGCTGCTAAGTATCGAGTAAAACCCAAATCTTACAGAGAGAGTTATGAGAACATCATCACCTGATAAATTACTTCCTAATTATGCAATACTACTATTGTCTCTTTGTTGAACCAGTAAAATATATGGCTGAAATAGAGATGAATTAAAGTGCAGAACCAGTGAATCTAAAAGGTATGATAATACGTTCGCTAATATACCACAAAGATCTCCCTAAACTTTTATTAAATGTAATGCAAGGTTCAAAAAATAAATAAAAAATAAAAGGTATGATATTCAATATGAGCTTCTGAATTTCTGCATGAGGTAAGAGTTCTTAAACTGTATATAAATACTTAGAAGAAAAAGGAGGGTTTTATTTTTTCTGCTAAAGTCCAGAATATTCATAACCTTCTTCCTCCTAAATGCCCATATCACTTTTTGCTTATAAGATCATGTGTGATGTTCACAAGTGGCAAGAAACACAGTGGTAGGGAGACTGCCATTAGCTGGTAAAGCACAGTTTCTCTGAATTCAAGGCTCATGAAATAAGAGTGGTTTTAAGTTGAGAAAGAAAAGGATCAACCAAGCACTGTAGGTAATGATTTAGCACAATTTACTTGGGACGTATCTAATAAAAAATGGTGGTGGTATAATTTTGCTTTTTGGGTACTTAATGTGTGGACTTTGAAGTCCTCCAGCTGCCCCCTAAGTCCAGCATCCAGCTGCTGGGCTGCAACGAGGAAGCATTCGAAGACCACTGCTTCAATTAGCTCCTCATTACTTAGAACAGGTACTTATTGCCAGTAGTGATGTTAATCAACAAATGAGTCAATTAAAGAAGTAATTAAACAGGGGACTTGCTTTTAAAAGACGCCGTAATACTTAAGGTTAAGTCAAGTCAGCTTACTTACAATGCATCAGGTCTGCCTAAAAGAAAATCTTCATGTGTCTCTTCTAGCTGGTGAATTCTGCTAAATCAGTTGACATAATCAGTATGGCCATAACTATAACTATGGCCATAAAATCAGTGGAAAACATAGTTAATCATTTTTTTTGTTTTAATTCTCTATAAGGGCCATTTTGTGTTAGGAACTAAACGGTATGTAAGGGAAAAAATAACAGATTTAAAGTGTCCATTGTTTTAATAATGGTGCCAAGATTATGTGGATCAACTGAGCATTTAAACAACTTTTCTTGTAGCACTGTACAGAACAATAAATGCACATAAACTGTATTCTGACATCTGCGTGCTCTTTCAATAATTTTTAAGTTTGATATTTATTATATCTCTGAGGCATTTTTTTAATTTGAGCAAAATTTTGAAATTATAATGGAAATCAATGGAACTATATGATTAAAGGCACAAGTGATCAATAAGATGCACATTTTTCAAGAATGTGTATTTGTGATCACATTTATCAACATAATACACTACAACTTAGAGACTGGAGATGTTCTTATGCTAGTTCCAAAGATGATTTAGACCAAGTGAAATTAGTCCACATATTATATTAGGAGGAGCGCTTTTATTCGATGTCTTCATTAATTCATATAAAGAAAGTAGTTATATATTATTATCCCTCTTTTCAGATTAAGAAATCTGGGGTATAGGGCAATCATGGACCTTGCTCAAGTTCACAGAATTTATAACTGGTGTAACAAGAGCTCATACACTGACTTCAAATTACTTGCATATATTATTAATCACTGGATTTGGGTGATAGCAAAAAAATAAAACTGTTATTGTGAAGAAATTTTAACTTTTAAAAATATCGTTAATACCGTGTAGTGAAGGATAATTTTAATAAGGCAGATAATTTACTCACCCCTTTCTGTCTAAGTAGAATAAAGAAACAGATGTGTTTGAAATTCCTTTACCAGCTGATGTTATTTTAGTAGGTCTGGTGGAATATGTCAAGATTTCAGTCTTTTCTGGAGATCAGTACTGAATCTATATTACATTTGGCTACTATAGTGACCTTCCTCTTGGCATTGTCTCTCCCCTTAACTATGATACAGTTATTTCTATCTGTAAATCACTTTAATACTCAAGTGATATTTTGTACATAATCACAAGGCATATGGGAATAACTAGACAAGTCCCAGCATGGTCCAGAGCAGTGGTTATCAAATTTAGTGTGCATCAGGGTCATCTGGGATGCTGGTTAAAACAGATTGCTCAGCTCACCTCCAGGGTTTCTGAGTTAGTAGGTCTGGAATAAGGTTTCAAAATTTACCTTTTTAACAAGTTCTTAGGTGATGCTGATGCTGCTGGTCTGGATACCATACTTTGAGAAACACTGGTGTGGAAAAAAGAGCAAATTCTTTGGAAATGGAGTGTCCCGGGGTGAATCCCATACTTGCTACTTCACTATATGTATAATTTGGGGCAAGGTACTTTAGTTCTGTAAGTCCCAGTTAATTTATTGTAAAAATATAAATCTACCTCACCATCTTCTTGGGAAATTGAAATCAGTCAACGCATAATACATGGCATTTCACAGGCATTCATATAATCTCTTTTGAAGTGCTTTCTTTAGTGATTTATAAAAATATTTTTGTTCTATTAAGTATACTCACTGATTGTCCATTAGCCTGCATTTTCCTTTTTTAAAGTTTGTCATGCTTATTTTTGTCTTATTTTATTAACCTTTTCTAACTGATGGTCAAAATCAATATGTCCCTTGTGTTTTCTTCTTTTTCCTTTTTTTTTTTAATTGGAGTATAGTTGCTTTACAATATTGTGTTAGTTTATACTGTACAGCAAAGTGAATCAGCTATATGTATACATATATCTCCTCTTTTTTGGATTTCCTTCTCATTTAGGTCCCCACAGAGCATTGAGTAGAGTTCCCTGTGCTATACAGTAGGTTCTCATTAGTTATCTATTTCATACATAGTATCAATAGTGTATATATGTCAATTCCAATCTCCCAATTCATCCCACCTTGTATTTTCTTTTTATGTGTTCACTAAAGAAGGCCTTTGTCTCAATATCAGATACATATTTCATCATATTGTCTTCTAGTTAATTTCTGTTTTGATTTTTAATCTTCTGATGGTGTGTAGGTAATGTGGTGTGAGAGTGTGTGTGTGTGTAGAGAGAGAGAAAGGGAGAGAGAGATAAAGAGAACTCAAACCCAAATAAATGCTTAACTCAATTGAGTCAGTGTCCGATATTAAAGGTCTAACAGAAGAAAAGGTATGCCCATTTCTGTCAAAAATAGTACTTACTGCAGTCCTTATCATATTTCTACAAATGACATTTAGCATTCAATCAAGAAGTACAAGGCACACCTTTGAAAGAAGGAAGAAAGGAAAGAAGCAAGGAAGGCAGGAAGGAGGAGGGAGGGAAGGAAGCAGGGAGGGAGAGAGGGAGAGAGAAAGGGAAAAAAAGTAGAAAATACAATTCACTGTCAAGAGATGAAGCAACCCATCTTATGAGGCTTAGCAATGGCCCAAATATTGAATCTATCACACAGGGATTTAAAAATAACTATGAATAATATATTTTTTAAATGTTGTGAAAATGTAGAGGAAAATAAGAGGCATTTCAACAGTGATATGAAACTACTGAAAGAGCTAAATATAAAGATCACCATAGCAAAGGTGAAGAAATCCATTAAAGGGCTTATCTACTGACAGGGCATGGCCAAACGTGAACCAATAACTTAGATCAAAAAGTTATCTAAAGTGAAACATGAAGATGATGAACAGTGTAAAAAAAAACAAAAACAGTGCATCCGATAACCGTGAGACCTTATAAATCAGTCTAAAATGCATGTCATTGGAGTTACAGAAGAGAGAGGGGGAAAGTAGAAGAAATATTTGAAGAAGCCATAGATGACCATTTTCCAAAATTAATGAAAGAAAATAAATCATGCATTCAAGAGCCTGAAACAACCCTAAGCAGAATGAATAACAACAACAACAGAATAGTAACATCATAGTCAAACTGCTAAAAAGCAGCCAGAGAGGGTTAGGGGGATGGGAAACATTACATCAAACATTACAGAAAAGCAAAGATAAGAATAAGAGAAAACTTCTTATCAAATGATGTAAGCCAGAAAACAATGGAATGAGATCTTTAAAGTACTGAAAGAAAGAAAACCATCAAGTCAGGATTCTATACCTAGCAAAAAATATCATTCTAAAATGAAGCCAGGGACTTCCCTGGTGGTCCAGTGGTTAAGACTTTACCCTCCAATACCGGGGATGTGGGTTTGACCCCTGGCTGGGGAGCTAAGATCCCACATGCCTTGGGGCCAAAAAAAACAAAACATAAAACATAAGCAATATTGTAACAAACTCAATAAAGACTTTAGAACTGGTCCACATCAAAAATAAATAAATAAATAAATAAAATGAAGCCAAATGAAAGACTTCTTTAAATAAACAAAAGCTGTGTGGAAATATCTCCAGCAGAATGTGCTACAAGACATGCTAAAGAATGTTTTAGGGCAGAAGCAGTATGATTTCAGATTAAAATCGTGATCTGTGCTAAGAAATTAAGAAAATGAAAGTAAATAGAAAAGGGATTATTTCCTTAGATTGAACTGCTTCAAAAGCATTTGTCGGGCTTCCCTGGTGGCACAGTGGTTGAGAGTCCGCCTGCCGATGCAGGAGACACGGGTTTGTGACCCGGTCCGGGAAGAGCCATCGCCGCTGAGCCTGCGCATCCGGAACCTGTGCTCCGCAACAGGAGAGGCCACAACAGTGAGAGGCACACGTACCGCAAAATAAAAAAATTTAAAAAAGCATTTGTCTAATGCAAAAGTAGTAGTAATGTACTATGGGGTTTATACAGTGCTTAAAATTAAAATGTATGATAACAGTAACAAATATGGGAGAACAAAAACAATACGTTTCTAAATTTACTGTATGTGAAGTGGTATAACAGATTAATATGACAGATTAATGTCTTTATATATTATGTATATATATCACCTATAACATTACATGTCTATTCATGATGTTAAATTAAAACCTACTAGAATGTTCACTAAACTTATTTTGGTATCTTAATAAAACTGGAAGAAAAAAATAAAATCTACCAGATATTGACCTCCTTATTTTCTTTTGAAACATTACTTTTCTGAAAAGTGTGCATTAAATTCTTACATATGACATCTTACTGCTTTGATTCAGTTTTCAATTGAAATTTTATTTCAAATTTTATTCCAATTTATATTATTATTTTGTTATTAACTAAACAAATGTTTAAACATTATACATGCCATATTCATTCTTTTGCTGATTAAATCTCATATTTAAAACTTCAAGCTCATTTTCCATATTATTTTCTTCAGCATGTTAATATTTACCTCTTTTCTCAAATAAGCAAAAACTATGACTCATAATGACCTCTTTTTTCCCCTTTTATCTACTTCTACCCCCACCCCACCCCCACATGGTTCCTTCTAAAGTATGAATTCTGAGTTATTATGGTTGATTCTTTTTACATTTTTAAAACCAATTCTTACTTCAACAACAATAAACTTTCTGAATTGGCAGTCCACCATTCTTCATTATATCTACTGCTCCTCTTAGGAGTACATTTTTAAAATGCTTTCAAAGAGGGTCTTTATGCAGAAACTTTTATATACATATGTCCCTCAAAATGTATTTAACACTTGCCTTTTAATGGTTATTTTTCTGGCTATAAAATTCTAGGTTCCAAGTTATTTTGCTTTGATATTTTAAAAATATTCAAATATCTTGGCTTTTATTACTACTGTTCAGGAATCTGATTTCTTTCTAGGAAATTCCTTCTGCAGAAATTTCCAAATTTCACCATAAGGGCCTGGATTGTCTTTTCTTTTCTTTTTTTTTTCTCTTAGATATCTTGTTTTATATCCTATGCATCCTTTATAGCTGATATCTTAAATTTTTTTTTCATTTTTATGCCATTTTATTATGATTTCTTCAATTATTTCCTATCCTATCATTCACTATTTTTTGTTTCATTCAGCTTTTCTAATTATAGTTTCTCTTTTAACTCTTTTATTTTTTGACAAGTCATTTCACTTGATTTTTTTCAGCTCACATATTTTGCCATTTGGCTGTAACCATTTGACTATTCAAACTAGCTGTTGAGTTCCTTATTTCAATAATTATTTTTAATACCCAGATCTCTGCTTGTATCATCTTTAAAGTTACCTAATGCCATTCTATATTTTTCTTTGAGGATATTTGCTGTTTTAAATACCTGTCTTTTCTGCCTGCCCCATTAACTCAGTTTTCTCTGTGGTACGTTAATTAGTGCTCTCCTACTTTTATAATCTTTGTGATCCTGAGATGTCTTCATAATGCACTTTATGATTTCATACTACCCTGGAAGTATTAAGCTAGATATATGATTGTAATACCAAATGTTGGGATAAGGGTAGGAACCGAAGCTTTGGACTTGTTCCTTCTAGGAGAGTTAAGGAAATAAATGGGTATGGAGAACCTCAAGGCAAAGACCACTGTTATTATAATGTGTATTTTACCTCTTCTCTCTTATACCCCATCAGTTGGTCGGGCTCCATGGGAAGCCTCCCAGTGGCTTTTCCCCAGCTGCAGATATTTCCAAGATCTGCTTCTATGTGTTGTAATTATCTAGCACATGGTACAGAATGAACATTTGTAGGAGAAGGTACACAGAGGCTGGCCTCTTTTTGTGTTCCTAGTAACATTTCCCCTAGCTGGGTTTCAGGAATGGCCTGATGCATCTTTAGCAGCAATTCTGGGCTAGCATGACTGTTTGCTCTATGGTAGAATGGGACTAGCAGTATCTCGACCCGTAGGAGCAGAGCCAGGGTCATGACTAGCACGCTCTTCCCCAGTTTATATTCTGCTCTAGACAACTACTTGCTCTCTGTTTGATGCCATCATTGCCACTAGTACAGAGGAACATACCTTACTTCTATCTTCCTTGAGGATTTTCACACTAACGTGTGATTTGCATGTTAATGACTGCTCCACACAAATATTTTTGAAAAGTCTGTTTTTGAGAGTTTAATATGATTGGGAACCCTCTTAGTTTTATAATCTACAAAGAAATACTTTCTTAATTTTCTAGAAAGAATGACAAGAGAAGAAAGACAAACATCATTGTGGCATTTTTTTCCAAACAAGCACACATATGCACACACACAATTCTATTATCCTCAGTGTTACAGTGGGCAATTGTATTATTAAGCTTAAGTTGTAAATCTCAAGTGTTTTGAATAAGAAAATCATTAATAACTTCTACTATCAACACATGGAATCCCTAGACCATTTCCTTTTAAAATATTACAAATAACATTGTTCAATTTAAATTAAGGACTACATATTTAATATCTTTAATCACTTTTGAACTAGCTAACTCCAACTGTTAATTTAATGTTTAACGGGCATTTTAGATTTTTAATCAAGATTTCTATCATTTTTAACATACAATATAAAGTCTTCAATCTATACGTTTAGCGGTACCTTTTGAAATTATCTTTGAATAATCAAAAAAGTTTTGTTATCAAAGCAAAACTTATCAGATTTAATATAAAAACCAGATTTAATTGAGGAATGAGATACCCTAAGAGTGCCCTTAGCTTGACTGGGATACCATTGACGTTTTAAACCCAAGATAGCTGAGGTTTTGAATTATTCAACTTTTGAAAAACTTTACATATATATTGAATATATAAATACATATTATCATTAGATATATAAATTTTAAATTATATCCTTGCATGTGTTTAAAGGGTGCTTCATGTTAACATACAAAATATATTTTCTCCTGGCTTATGAAAATAGTTTTATGTTCATGCAAATTATATTTGCACACTGTTTAGAAAAAAAAAAAAAACAACCCTGAATCCTTTTCTTTGATTTATAAATAACCATTGTTTGTGACTTTGTTATGATTTTTTCCCAATTAATTTAAATAGAAATAAATAGGTAGAGGTGAAAAGAGAACTGAGCTCCCTGATACTTAGAGTTTTATTACATCTTGTGGATGTAGCTTAGTTGTGACTGTTCTCTCAATGGGAGGGAAAATAAAAAACAAGAATTCTCTCCTCTCACAGAGGTGTGCTACGTGAAACGTGCTAAGAGATGTGGTAAAGAATACTAAGGATGAAAAGTAATGCTGGGCTTAGTGTTTTCTTCTTCCTACTTTTGTTTACTTGAATTATGCTTGATATTATCTGGATATCAAGTTTTCTTAAAGGATGCACTGAAGTCAAAATGTATTTTACCCAAATAAAAGAAAGTATGAGAAAAAAGGCAGTGAAAACAGGGCTCAGGGATAGGGATAATATCCTAGGCTTGTTTGCTTGTGAGATGTAAGGGCTTTGTCATTTAGAAATCTCCTTGCGATGTATTAACTGAAAACATGAACATATTGTGTCCAAACGGTGCATATATTGTGAAATGCAATGTGCTGGGAACATCTATGTAGGCAATTGTGTTGTGAAACCACAATGAAAAGACTCAGGCAGAAAACAGCTTTCTGAAAATTGCACCTTTTGATGTGTTGGTGACATGAAATTGATAGAGTTAGGTGGAATAATGACTTTAAACATGAATCCTTTCTTTCCTCAGACAGGCAGTATCTTGAGGTGCTCATTAGGTCTCACAGGGAAAGAGGATTTAGCAAATTCTATTTTTTTTTACCTTTCACAAAACTGCTAAGTATTTTTGATATATATGATTACTCTGCTTGGGAGTTATCCAGAGCTGCTAAATCTGGGAAGAAGCTGGTCAAAGTCACACTGTTTGCACTCCAGGAAGCTCTACACTGTGAGGTGCTGCATGGTGCCTGGTATGCACTAGCTCGGATCTGCCTAAGCCTACTGCATGAATTTAATTTCAAAAGCAAGGCTTTGAGGTTTGATCCATCAGCCTTCTTTTCACTACCTTGCAGCCAAAAGCTTGCTTTTGTAATGGCTGTGATTCTAGGCTCCTGGGGTGCTTCTGATGTCATGGCTTTTAGAGGAACACCGCCATAAATGTTGTAATGCAGAGAAGTTACAAAGACAATGCTTTCACCGTATGTGCATATATTAGTAGTCACCAAGAGTTTTCAGATCAGCCTTAAGGAAAATTGGTATTTGTTTATTTTTAATGTTTTCCCCGGGAATTAGATTTTCTTTTCCATTTGCAGCATTTATGAGAAATGTATATATATGTCCATGACCTTTCCTGATCTAATAAAGATTGAAGAGCTGTTAAGTCAACATACCATTAAAGCTTCCATAATGAACGACTCAATGGTTGATCCTCATGACTTTCCTTATGCTTCAGTTTTAACTAACACTGCAATAGATGTTTGAATACGAAAACCACTTTTGTATGTGTCTCTGTGTGTGTGTCTCTTTTTGTATGTGTCTCTCTGCATGCACACACACACACACACACACACACACATTCACTTATGCATGATTGTCTAATATAAGGGGTCATAATGCAGTGCCATCTAGTATCTTAAAATTAGAAATAGCCGAGAAGATAGGACTTGATTTAGTGTTAAAAGGTATGAACCTAGGTGAAAAAAAGCTAAAGGAAAGGCTTCAAAAAGCTAGCTATCAAAATTTAAAAATAACAAAGTTTCTATTATGGATAAGTTTTTATAGTGTTGTCTGTGCTTCCAAAACTGTAGTAGAATTTTCCTCATCTCAGACCTTTAAAATGATCCTCCCCAGACAGAATTTGGGAATGGCAGTTTCAGAAATAATCTTTTGGTGAAGAAATGGCCTATCTAACCTAATTGTGGGGTCTTTCTCTTTTTCTCTCTCTCTTCTGTCACTTGGAGAAAAGCTGCTTGGGATGAAAAAATTCCTCTTCTCACTACGTTTTGCACATTGTCAGAATTTATTAACACAGTATTTTCAGAAGAATGACAGGGTTATTAAACATTTCATGGCAGAAATTCAAAAACAATTCTGCATCCTGTTTGGTCAAAACTTGTAAAATTTTCAAGAACCACAGAAGCAAAAGTGGTCTTCCAGTGCATGTGTTAAATGCAGATCTGCCAAGATGACAGAACTTGAGATCAGGGGAAAAAAACAGAGAGTCAAGTATATAAAGTCATATTATGTATTATCATGTGTGGTATAGATGCTATTATAGTTTATGATAAACAAGGCTCACAAAAATATATGAATACCTTCATTTAAATGGCCTAATTTATGGACACCCTACATGGAACATGATCTGTGTCTATACCATGGCTGAAAAATCAGTTAAATAGTAAATAATAAAAATAAATTTTGAAAATGCAGTCAGTAAACTGATAGATTTTTCCTTTGATATGCAAAACACTGGTCTTTTTTTCTAATTTTGACTAATAGATTCACTGAATTGATCTGATAGATGTGTATATTGTTCAGCAACATGAATACAAAATAGAATCATTTAATGGCACACTTGTAATGTAAGTTAAAGAGTTTTGATAATCTAAAGAAAATCTATTTGTGTTTCTTCAACTGAAAGATTATAGCTTAAGTTTTACAGTTTGGTTTTTGATTTGTTTTTATTTTTTTCACCAGGTTGCTATGTGCTCCCAGTGAAAATTCTTTTACCTTCTAGTCTCTGGTTTCAAATACGCTGCTTTAAAAAAAAAAATCTATGAAATTAAGTTGAAGAATAATAAAACAAGTTTAAAGCAGATAAAACACAGGTGACTATTCAGCTCAATCGAGGGAGGAGGAAATATTTGTTATATAGAAATATACTTACATACATATTTTCCCAGGTATTAGTTACTTCTTTAAACATTTACTAAGTACCTATTTGTCTTGACCACAAGATCTAGACCTTGTGACAGATGTCAGGAATGCAAAGGTAAATATGACTTTGCATTCCAGTATAAACAGACAGAAGGAAGAAGAGATAAAAGAAATTTATGGAAAGGAGTCGTGACTGTATGACATAAGCCTGTGTACATTAAATTTAGGTACAAGCAAGGGAGTGGCCGGATTCACCAGGTCTGGTAAGTGGTGGAGATGATCAGAGAAGCGTCAGTGATGGGGGATTTTATTGGTTTGTTTCTCTTTAAGTTGCAGTCTATGGGAGTGTATGCCAGGCCAAGAGAAGAGCACACCAGAGAAAGTCAAGTTAGTTTTACCATCACGGTCTATAAAATAAGACCATATATTATCAACTATAAAATGAGAGAATAAGAGAAATAGAGAGGTAAAATCCCAATTAATATAGAATGACTATTAGCTTATGTCTTCATCCAAGACCAGTCATATGAAAAAATTGTGAAATAATTGATTTTCTCCTGGTATCTACAGCTCTGCTAGATATACTCACCATTTATACCAGGTACCCAGAATTTCATGCTACCAACAGTTAGTTACACTCTGTCAGCTGCCTTCAGAATTGCTTGTGTTTCAGTTCCCAACCCATCCCATCTCTTTTACTTTGTGCTCCATTGCTTTTCACTTAGTGGTTGATGGAAAGCAATCTGATAAGCTAATTCTTACTAAGATTTAATTACTTACCAGCTTGATTATTAAATCTCTAAGGGTATTTGGATTTTGAATAGAGGGCTCGTCTATGTTAAAAGCCTTAATTCAATAGAATTAATTAGTGGATTTTTAGTCGGGGAGGACATTTTGTTGGGGCATGAAAGGTGACAGAGAGGACAATTACAAAAATACTTCAGATTTTTGAGAAACAGCAAGCTCAAGTGAAAACAGTATTATATTTGAAGTTAACATCCCATATGTACTGCCGTCTAAATTGTTACTTTGGGCAAATCAGTTTGTTTTTGAGTCTCAGCTTTCTCATCTTCATGATAGAAATAATAATAGTTACGCTACGAAGGGCTGCTAGGATCAAATGAGAAGTAGGTTGAAGTTTTTCATAATGTATAAAAGCAGATTATTATTGCCTCATTCAGAAAAAATTTAGGTTTACATGCATTAAGATCATTTTTTATTCCTAAGTTTTTCTTAATTCAGTTAAGTACCCGTAAGGACAGCCACTAGAGAGATGGCTGGATTTGTAATTAATGAAGTTTGTCTTGTATACATATATATAAGGTTTCTAAATATATTGTTTGCGTCTTAAAATTTTTAAAAGAATATCCACAAAGAAGACAGAAAGAGGAACCTGTGCACAAGAACAGATGAAGAAATGAAAATACGGCATGGCTCTAAGACAGGTTCTAGGAAGAATAAAGATGCAAATTAATTGATAATTTAAAAAGCTTCAAAGGAAAATAAATGGGGATT
This sequence comes from Monodon monoceros, assembly GCF_005190385.1. NCBI lineage: Eukaryota > Metazoa > Chordata > Mammalia > Artiodactyla > Monodontidae > Monodon > Monodon monoceros. Next base: position 83,855,626 of record NW_021703772.1, on the reverse strand, counting down.
TAAGTTCCTTACAGAATCAAAAGATATGGGTAGAAGTACATGTATTACTTAGCATATATGGTACAATGAATATATATAAATAAGAAAAACAGAATAGAGTGAGACAATCTATTGGGCAATTTGGCAGTAGCTATCGGAATTTAACATGTATGTATGACCCAATAGATTTTTTATTTTTTATTCAAGCATGTGAGCATACAAGAACAGCTTTATTTATTTATTTTGCGGTACGCGGGCCTCTCACTGTTGTGGCCTCTCCCGTTGCGGAGCACAGGCTCCAGATGCGGAGGCTCAGCAGCCATGGCTCACGGGCCCAGCCGCTCCGCGGCATGTGGGATCCTCCCGGACTGGGGCACGAACCCGTGTCCCCTGCATCGGCAGGCGGACTCTCAACCACTGCGCCACCAGGGAAGCCCCAAGAACAGCTTTATTTTTAATAGTGATTGTTTAGAGACAACTGAAGAGCTATCTGTAGAGAAATGCTTAAAACAATCTTGAAACTGAAAAGGAGAGAATGTGTCAGGTGAAGTGTGAAGACCAAGAAAGAATAATGGTAAAAGAGTAGCTACCTCACAAAAGAGCTCGTGGTTTCTAGCAGAGCACTGCTGGTGAGAATATTGAAAGTGTGTGCAGTTGGATACTCTCCATAAGTAACATTTAGGAAAACATGGAAAATGGAAGATAAAACAAGAGAAAATTAGGTAAATGTTTTCATTTATATAAAAGGTGATTTGTGGATTCAAGATTTAATAAGCAGATCTCTCCTACAAAATTATATCATGGATTTGCAAGTATGTGTGTTGTTAACATTTTGATATGTTACCAAGACATTTTTGTTCAAACTAATGTGATTTATTTTTTGATAGATTTGTTAGACTGGTGGATCAAAGAAATGTCACACATACCTTATATTTTCATACAAGCAAGGCATTTGGCAAAATCTCAGAGATTCTTCGGGATCACCATAGGAGTAAGGACTTAACAATCACTTAGTAAACTTCTTTGGAATGTGAACTTTTTTGGAATGTGAACTTGGGACACAGAGAAAGCACTGGGGCCAGTAGAATGGGCAGAACTTAAGAAACACAGAGAAAACAGGCTGTGAGCTAGCAGCTAGACGTTGAAGTCAAACCTGAGTATGAATCCAGGTTCAGAAATGTCCTACCTATTTAATAATTGGTCTATTTGCTGTTGTTTTATTTCTCCAAGCCTCAAGTTGTTGTTTTATTTTTTAATGTCATTTGAGAATTAAAATGTTGCTTACCTTAAAATTGTTGGGAGAATTAAAGAGGAACTAAATGAAAGATGTTTGGTAAGATGACAAGCATCAAGTATTATGATATTAAAATGAATATGCAGAGGATGTAATTAATTAGAAGGATCTAGGCCGAGAGTAGAGTCTTTCTTTCTCATCATGGGCAGTAGCAGCAGAGACAGAAAACATTTGAGTGACCGTAATATCACATCCAACCGTAAAGAGGAAAAGAAGCTCTTCTCAAGAAGGATGCTAAGCACAAAGTATTCTCCTGTTGGGTAAAGAATATCATAGTCGAGACACTAAAGCTATTAAATATCTGTAGAGACTTTCCTTTTATTTAAGATGTTTGCTATGTAACTCAGTTTTCCACTAACATTTACTTCAAGTATACTTAAAATAAATCTTCAGTATGTAAGATAAATTCAGAATGTGTTCCTTGTCTCCTAAGAGAGCCCAACCTCCTCATTATTATTATTTTTAACATCTTTATTGGAGTATAATTGCTTTACAATGGTGTGTTAGTTTCTGCTTTATAACAAAGTGAATCAGCTATATGTATATACATATATCCCCATATCTCCTCCCTCTTGCATCTCCCTCCCACCCTCCCTATCCCACCCCTCTAGGTGGTCACAAAGCACCGAGCTGATCTCCCTGTGCTACCAACATCATTATTAAATAAAAACTCAAAAAAATGAATTGTTCCAAACTAACATAATAAATATAAAGGGGTTAAATGTAATGCTGCCACATCTTTGGGCAGGGTACTAGGCTTCCTCTGGTACCTTTTTTTTTTTTTAATCTGTAGATAAAATTAGGGCTATGGTGATTTTAAATAATATAATTGAGATAAAATGCTTAGTGTGATTCTTGGCTAACAATGAACAATCACAAAAATATGGTTACATTATTATCAGATGAGGAAACTAGTAAACACCTAGTATTTGGGACAGATAGGAATGATTCATTTTTTAAAAATCTAAATACTATACTCAATGGGAAGTGTATTATGACCCAAGAGGATGAAAACACCATGAAACAGATAATGGGATCTTATGTTGCATTAAATAGGAGTATTGTGTGTTCATGAAGAGATACCATTGTTTTACTTTACACAGTTAAGATATCATCTAGAGCAGTGGTCCCCAACATTTCTGGCACCAGGGACTGGTTTCATGGAAGACAATTTTTCCATGGATGTTGGGGGAGGAGGGAACAGGGTGGGGGGATGGTTCAGGCGGTAATGCGAGCAATGGGGAGCGATAGGGAGAGATAGGGAGCAGCAGATGAAGCTTTGTTCTCTCTCCTACCATTCACCCCCTGCTGTGTGGCCAGGTTCCTAACAGGCCACAGACCAGCAGTCCACTGCCGGGGTGTTGGGGACCCCTGATCTAGAGGACTTAGTTCTGGGAGTAATATTTTAAGAAGGATGTGAGCAACTGTAGAAATGGTTAAAAAGCTGGAGCAATTAATGACTTTTGATTTGGAAAAGAGAAATATCAAAAGGGGAAAAGAACATCTAAAATGTTTGCAGGCTTGAAATGAGTAATAGATTAGGATTAAGTGGAGAGAATTATAGGAATCAGATTTTGAGCAAATATACAGACAAAGATTAAGAAGTACTTCTGTCTGATAACTCCATGAGATGTTTTAGGAATTGGAATCTTCAATTTTGGCCAACTTTTAGGATCTTTGATATATACTAGATAAGGGGAGGGAAGCCCACAGTGTGCTTGCCCCCAGGTTCCCTTCCAGGACTCATGGCCTACGTTCTCAGTCAGCCAAGGGCTCTTCCTCATTGGACTGATAAGCATCCTTTAATCTCTAATCCTGATAGAATCCTTTAAATTGCATTTTAGACTGCCACTTCCAATCAGTGTGACATTTCTGCCTAGATGTTCTCTAAGGTTCTGTAAATTCTAATACCTCATGATATTAATGTTCGAACTATATTTTATCACCTAGAATGCAGGACATTATGTCCTCCATTTACTTATATAAAAGTAAAGGGAGTAAAATTTTCAACCAACATTGTAATGTCTATTTCTAACAATAAATAATGTTGAGATAATCCTCAAATCTCAACAGAATCACCAGAGGGTATGTTTTCTAGACAAGTCAAATTTATAACAATGTATTTTTACATTTTGCAATACAACATAAAGCCTAATAATAAGATCTGAATTCTGCAAATACTAGACAAATCGGCAAGTATAACATTCTTCTCTCCTAGCAAACATCCTGTGAATTCATAAATATTTACATATTACAAGTTATAATTATGTAGCACTGGGGAAAATGTAACTGTATATTTGTATCTACAAGAATATAAAAGAACATTCATAAATTACAAATGTACATTGTTCTAAGAAGGGTACTTACTGAGCTTTTGTATCTTAAGGTCAATACATAAAAGTTTCTACATTCCCCCCATCAATGGGATAAAAATTATAATTGTAAGTTTGAATGACTATTGATTGCTTATTATAGTTTCTATTAATAGTCATAAATTATTGTGTATGAGCACATCATTGTAGGTATTTGTTAATGTAGAAGGGGAAGTTTGTATTGCTACAGGGATAATTCTCCTTAAGAAATTGACAAGCATGATTATAAAAAATACTGCAAAGTATGTATTTGCTAAAAAACAATTACCTAAAATAGTACAGTTAAATGCTATCTTGTTATTGCTTTACATATTAGTTGGCTTTCCACAGTAAAGTCTATACCACAGATTAATCTGAACACTAATAAATATCTGCTAAATAAAATAAGATTTAACTTTAGAAATCGATTGTGCATGTTAGTTTTAAGTTACCCAAAGCTTTAAAAAATGAGAACTGAGAAATGTTTTCTACACTTTTGCATTGTTTTCCAAAGAAATTACCATCATTTATATTCATTTTTTATTTTCATACACTCCTTTTCTTATTATTTGCACTGCAAAATATTCCAACAGTTTAATTACTTCATGACTACATTTTTATGCATATCTCTGCAGGTACATTTATACATTTGAGTAAATTCAGCTCTTAAATAGTCTAATCTCTGAGGTCAACAGCCTTTATGTAGCAGTGACCTCCAGTCATCTGATCAAATTTTGGGTTACTTACTAGCTATAATCAAATATATTCTCATCTCTTATTTGAACAAATCATACAGAAATTGAATACAATTTTTTATGAACACTAGCAATATGTTCACTTCTCTGATAATTTTGACATTAAAATTCCATCTTAATAATCCCATCCTTCAGGCTTTGCAGACTCTTAAGGTATTAAAGCAAAAATTATCCTAAGCAGTTAGATTATAATGTATTTAAAGATTAGACATTTCATGTTGAATATTAACTGCTCCACTTCTCAGAAAAAGAAAACTATGCTGATTTTCCACTTTTATAATTTATACATTTCAAAGGCCAGCTATCCAAGTTTTAAACCATGCTATTGGAAAACGTACTTTAAAATGAACTCAAATTCTACATGGAGTTTCAAAGGTATATGTAATGGCATATTTAGATAAATTAGGAATATGTACAACAACTACGTAATTTTATTTTTAAATAAAATATTATAGAGTTATTAAAATTTTAACTAGGGTAAATACTTTACAGAGAGTAAAACAGTTAACTAAAGTAGTTAATTCCTCTATTGAAAAAAGTGAATATGCACTCTGTTAACCTTACTTACTAGGTGAGATATTTATTAAGCATACCCTTTATTATGTGGAATGAGAGAAATTAAAGACAACTGTGAATTAGCAGATGAGAAAATGACCTACTGTATTGTTTCTCAGGCTTAAAGAGACAATGAGCTATCATCTATTACATTTTTCTACTTCTGGAAAGTCTACATGTGACCCATTCATAAAGATGAAAGCCTGTCCTATTTTAAATTTCTCCAAAGAACAAAATTTTTAGCCCATTCACACATTTCAAAATTAATCACTTAAAAATAATAAAAATATTCTTTTCTAAACCTTGTTTTATTTTTATGGCCATGGTGAACCTTTATTCACATACAATTTTAAAAAAAGAAGGTGTTGGGCTTCCCTGGTGGCGCAGTGGTTGAGAATCTGCCTGCCAATGCAGGGGACATGGGTTCGAGCCCTGGTCTGGGAAGATCCCACATGCCGCGGAGCAACTAGGCCCGTGAGCCACAACTACTGAGCCTGTGCGTCTGGAGCTTGTGCTCCGCAACAAGACAAGAGGCCTGCACACCTGATGAAGAGTGGCCCCCACTCGCCGCAACTAGAGAAAGCCCTCACACAGAAATGAAGACCCAACACAGCCAAAAAATTAATTAATTATAAAAAAAAGGTGTTATAGACTGAATGCTTGTGCCTTGCTCTCAGAACCCATATATTGAGACCTAACCCCCAATGTGATGGTGTTAGGAGGTGGGGCCTTTTGGAGATAATTAGTTTATGAGGGTGGTGCCCTCATGAATGGGATTAGTGCCCTTATTAAAAAGACTCCAGAGAGCTCCCTTACCCCTTCCACCATGTGAGGACAAAGAAAGTACATATCTATAAACTGGAAAGTGGGCCCTCATGAGGAACTGAATCTGTAGGAGCCTTGATCTTGGACAGCCTCCAGAATGTGAGAAATATATCTTTTGTTTATAAGCCATTCAGTTTAAGGTATTCTGCTTTAGCAGCTCAAAGGAACTAAGATAGAACAGAAGGTTTGCAAATTAACAAGAAGATGTTTCTAATAGCTCAATCCTGCCTCTATCACTGCTGATCAAAGAGAGGAATAAGAATGATAATATAAAAATGGACAGAAATATCTACAACACATACCCTTTTGCACAGTACATGACAATGCCAGTATTTTATTTTGTAGCCATTATCAAGTAACTTCCACTTAACAAACTCCATTTCCTATCCAAAAAAAAAAAAAAAAAGAAAAAAAAAGAAATGATGATTCCTTATGTTTTGTGTGTATGCCTGTATGTGACAGTTAGATAATATGAAATTATTTTATTTTATGTTGATTTGCCTTTAACTGTTAATTGTGTTGTCTTGGTTTGGACTCCTCTAAAAGTAAACTCTAAGACTATATTTAGAGTGAAGTTTATTTGGGAGTTTATAACAGGAAACACCCACATGAGAATGGGGAAGTGAGAGCACAGAAAGAGGTTATCTTACAATTCTGTGTGTTGACTGAGATCAATGCTTGGTTTTTCAGTAGGTCTCGCTTGGGACTTATGAGGCTACAGTCAATAGTGACTGGGGTGGGTTCATAGCAAGACAGCTCATTAAGGGGAGGCTGTCCCTCTGTCTCTCTGTGTGATTTTAGGGCAACTTATGTTTCCAGCAGTAGTATAGTCAAAATTCTTATATGGCATCTCTAGATTTCCAAAAGTGCTACAGAGGAAGCTAACAAGTCATTGGAAGTCATAGGCTTCCAACTGCACACTGTCACTTCCATTATTCAAAGTGAGAGAAGACTACTTGGGGCATGAACACTGGGAACGTTGGTACTTTGGGGACTGTCTTTGGACCCTGTAGCTACAAGAAGAAAGTCAATACATTTTAGGTAACTGAAGAGGTTACTGTGGGTAACATGCTGAATCCTGCTGGAGATAGCTGGAATATGCTTAGAAATACCTTAGCTGCTTCACTTGAGGGGTGTGGAAGCTGCAATATCTACCAATTCCTATTTGGGATTGCTAAAGGGATGCTTTTGCAGGAAGGAACCTCCTGGGACCTCAGGGCTGCCAGATATGTAGGTGGAGCTCACAGCCCATCCTAGAGAAACTCCTCTCACAAAGAGTTGCAGAAACCTTCGATTAGAAGGCATGGGATTACAGAGTCCTATGGGGATATGGGATAATTGTATGCAACATATTTGTACAGCTTACAAATATAACAAAATGATCACTCAGCCCAAGAAATAAACTTTATCAGTATCTTAAAGGTCCTTTTGTCTCTTTTCTTCACTAATATTTCCCTCTGACCCCCAACAGAACAGTCACTATGATAAATTTTGTTTTAATCATTTCCTTGCTTTAAAAGATTTGTTTCTCCATTCAAATATGTATCTGTAAAAATTACATTGCTTAATTTTATCGACTTTGGAAATGATTATAAATGGAAGGATACTGTATATATCTTTCTGCAACCTGCCCATTCATTGTACATCGTTTTTTACACTTGCATGTTTCTACTTGAAACTGAAGTTCATTTTGCCCCTCTTCCTCTCCTTTTTTTTCTGGTCTCTTTTGAACACATTTATTTTTCCTTCAACTTTTCCTTTAGTTACATACACTACCTTTTAGTCACTAGTTATTTGACAAGCATACTTAATTGAGTTTAAAATTAATCAGTCTCTATGCATGTTTAAGTCAAGGTTCTCCAGAGAAATAGAATCAACAGAAAATATATATGTATATGACATGTGTATATATATGATATCTGTATATATGTAAAGATTTATTATAAGGCATTGGCTCATGTGATTACTGAGTCTGCAAAGTCCCAAGATCTGTAGTCAGCCAGCTGGAGACCCAGGAGAGACAATGGTTTAGTTTTAGTCTGAGTCCAAAATCCCGAGAACCAGGAGAATCAGTGTTGTGAGTGCCGGTCTGAGTCTGAACACTTGAGAATCAGGGGAGCTGGAGGTGTAGTTCCAGTCTAAGTCTGAGTCTAAGCGCAGGAGAAGACTGCTGTCCCAACTCAAAGACAGGAAGGCAGACAGAGTGAATTCAAACTTTCATTCTATTCAGGCCTTCAATAGATTGCAGGTGGCTCACCCACACCGAGAATAGCCATCTGCTTTACTCAGTCTACCAATTCATGTTTATCTCCTTCCGAAACACCCTCACAGACACAACCAGAATAATGTTTAACCTAATATCTGGCACCCTGTGGCCCAGCCAAGTTGACACATAAATTAACCATCATAATACCTTTATCTGAACAAGGTAAGAATCTTAGGATACTTTAACTAGGATTATCCAGCTCTAAAACATGTTACTCTTGTCCATAATTTATCTGGACCCTTCTTTTACTCTCAAATCGGATATTGTTATTTTTGTTTCAAGTAGTAAAGATTGTTCAAGTTTGCCCATGCATACCAATAGCACCATTCATTCCTTCTTATTCCTTGTTTTTTCATCTGGATCATTTTTCTTTTGCCTGTGGTCCCTGTATGCAAATATACTTTAGTGAAATTCTCTTGGTCCTCAACTCTTTTTTGTTTTGTGTTTTATGTTTATTACACATTTGTGTAATAAATTTCATATTATTTTGTGAAGTATTTGTCACCTGAGTTGAAGCTGAGTCTCTTCACCCAATATCATCACAGTATTTTCACAACACCATTCCCCTGGGGGCACCACTGTCTCAAGCCCATTTCGAATTAAATTTTTAATTGGTTTTCATACCATAAATCATGAATTCAGAAAAAAAAACTGCATGAGAGATAGTTTTAGACTGTGAATTCTAAGGAAATAGTATTTCCCTTACAATCCAGTGCCAAGTTTAGAACAGGCAAATTTTCTTGCTGACCTTTTCTTCAAGACTGGATTATTTCTCATTTACCCTTCTTCAAGGGTGTGACACTTTGTATCCCAGGTTTATTTGGGGATATTCAATTTGATTCCCTTCCTCAGTTGGTCCCTAGATTTTATATCTCATTCTTTATTCACCGAGCAACCATCAAAGTAGGAGCATAAGAGCACCACGGTTTAACAGAAGCCCCAGGATGAACTCTAACTTCAGTACTTATATATTATCTGGGATTCCTACTTTCACTTCATATTTTAGCTTTGTAGGTTTCTTTTGTATCAGCTCATAAACATATTTAAAATTCAAATTTGTATTCTTTATAACACCAAAGTCAACTAAGAAAAACTAGAACATCACTTATTTTAATGGAAAGAATTTAGCATAACGAATTGGTTAGATGGGTTCTGGAGTACAACTGAGGCAAAATAGGAACACTGAGGTAATATGGAGATGAAAACTACAGAAAAGAGGTGTCATGCCTAGGAGTGGGGAACATAGAGAAGATGGCGGAGTTATTACTAAAACTTAGACATTTGGAGCAGTGGCCCTGCTGACCTGAGGCTCATATCTTTGAGGAAAGGAGGCTGCTTGGGTGAAACTGTAGCCTCAGAAGCTCTGAATAAGGACCCTAAGCAGTCAGAACCGCTAAGAGGACCCCTAAGGAGAGAGTGCTGTAAGGAGAGGGTGCTGCATAGCTGGTTCTGGAGCCCCAGGGAGGCTCTCCACAGAGCTGGAAATCAGATTTCTGAGAAGGAACTGCCAGCCAGCTAGTGCTGGTGTTTTTGAAGGAGGGCAATACGCTGGGTCTGAGAATATGGGGGGAAAATCCTGGAATCTAAAACTAACTGTCATTGCCAATATAAAGAACAACAGCTGTCAAGCAATATAGAGAAAAGCATCCCTCTCCCTTGCCCAGGTTTCCAGCCACTCTTCAACATCCCTATTGAGAAAGACTAACAAGAGACAGTTGGAAAAAAAAAAAAAAGAGACAGTTGGGTTTGCAGAAATGGGTTTGTAGAAGTTAGTCCTAGTCCTAGTGTAAGAAGTGCAATTTTAAGCTGGGAAATAATAATCTGATAGGGCTTCCCCAGTGGCGCAGTGGTTGACAGTCCACCTGCCAATGCAGGGTACACGGGTTCGTGCCCCGGTCCGGGAAGATCCCACGTGCCGCGGAGCGGCTGGGCCCGTGAGCCATGGCCGCTGAGCCTGCGTGTCTGGAGCCTGTGCTCTGCAACGGGAGAGGCCACAACAGTGAGAGGCCCGCATACCGCAAAAAAAAAAAAATAAATAATAATAATAATAATCTGATAAATGGCACAAAAATATTATTTCTATTTTGTTGGAAAAAGACATTTGCTGGCTGAATTTTCATGATCATTCTTCTCCATATATATGGAGAAATTAACTGATTAGATGAGTCTAATGATTATTAAAAATTGTGCATCAGTGAAATAACTTCGCTTAATAAACACATTAGTCACATACTTTCCAAAATTTCAACTTGTAGTCCTCCATGCTACCATTTCTCACTACCACAATGTGACTTTCTAGCATTATCAACCAGGAGAGCAATATAAAAGAAGTGGAGGAACTTACTTTGCAGTGCTGAGTCAGAAGCATGCATGCTTACTCTTTGGGCCCAAGCAGTGGTCCATAGGAAGTAACTTGCTTTCACAGTTGAAAGTCTGGAGAACACCACACAGTGATGTCTCGTTGGCATCATATGCTGCTATTAGCTTGGTTAGTGTACCTTGTTTATGATTCAGGCACGCAAACTTTTTTGGAGATCTTGAATAACGTCTAACACACTTCCTTTCCTTCTATTCTCTATAAACATGTGCACCCTAACACAAAAGAACTCTCTTTTTTGTATCACTGCAAATCTTTTTTTCTTGTTAAACAATAAGCCTCTATTGATTACGTGGAGAAAGAAAATAATAGTTTTTTAATTGTTATTTGCAATTACATTTTTACTGTGATCAAAGATGATGTCTTAGTACTTCCCCAAGATGGTATACTTACAACACCATTCCTTTTGGTTTCCATAAAGCTCAAAGCCAACGTTTTTCTGCAGTGGACAGAATGTTGCCTGATATTCATAAGAATCCATCTCCTCCAGGATAGAAACCATATTCTGTGTCAATCTGTGTGCTGATCAGCACATAGACACTGTAAATTCAGGTGTAGCTTTATGTACCTACCAGGAATAGCCATAAAGATTTATGAACAAATAGAAATGTATGGAAACTGGTACATATTTTAGATGCTTACCAATTAAAGAAGTTTTATGGAATTGTAAATATATATACTTGAAGCAAAAAATTAGTTTATGCTGTGAATGATTAGTACTTGAAATAAGTACTAATAGCTCCATCATTTGTCTTTATCTTGGGAAAAGAAGTCTTTTTCATTCTAGCCTGCTGAAAGGTTTGGGTTGTAGGTCAGATGGATGATTACTGTAGACTTCTCATTTATTCCTCTCACCAAAATAATAAGTGCCTTTTTGTACTTGACAGTGGTGCGTGATGATGAGGTATATGATGGCTGTTTAACTCCATCAGGAGTTTGTTACAAAAGTAGACTATGTCTTTCCTCCTGTGGAAGTAGTAGGTGTTTTCTACTTGTCCTCTGCCTTCCAGTTGTTCAGATAATGCACGGGCAATGCTTGCAGGCATTGTAATTGAAAGAGCTAAAATGATTTTTTCTAAAGATTTACTGGGTCACTTTCCTAGGGCAGAAGTTAGGAGGCCCTGCAGCATATGACTCAGGCACACTAACTTTCCAAGAGGATGTCAGTGATGTGTAACACTCACCGTCCGTCTGTGCTTGACAAACACGACTGCACTAACACAAAAGAGCTATATATGTTCTGTGTACAATTTTTATATTTTTAAATTTACATGGTGTGGATGAGAACCAATATTTTAGGGTTGTCTGCTTTTCTAGTAGAAGAAACAACTGTGGCCCTGTGCCCATATAATGCATTCTTTCTCGGTTATAACTCACCATATATTCTCCATTTCCGCATTGTTAAAGTGTGTCTGATTTTAAACACACACACACACACACACACACACACACACATTTATTTGTGTATGAATTTACCTTTCATCCTTGCCCACTGCTTGCACATGCAGTGACACTTTATAGAGATAAGAATAACTGCACATTTCAGTATCAAGATATATGCCTTTTTAAGATCCTTAATAGATTCTAACTGCCCAATAACACTGAAATAACTGTGGTCATAACACATTTTTTCTCTTGGATTGCAGGCACATAAGGGACATTCCTCATTAACTGGTAAAGGAGTTATTACTACCTTGTGTTACAATGGACCATATATATACATACCGTCTTTTGTGAATATATTCTGATTACTTAGTGAATGCTTAGTTAAAAACAGTTCTTTGCCAGTTCACAAAGGGGATAAAGGAAGGGTATACATATCAGAAAATACATTTTGATGGCTTAGAGCATTAAATATAAGACATGACACCATAAAACTCCTAGAAGAGAACATAGGCAAAACATTCCTTAATATAAATGGCACTGATGTTTTCTTAGTTCATTCTGTCAAGGCAATAGAAATAAAAGCAAAAATAAACAAGTGGGACCTAATTAAACTTATAAGCTTTTGCACAACAAAGGAAACCATAAACAAAATGAAAAGACAACCTACAGAATGGGAGAAAATATTTGCAAATGATGTAACTGACAAGGGCTTAATTTCCAAAATATACAAACAGCTCATACAACTTAATAACAAAACAACAAAAAACCCAATCAAAAAATGGGCAGAAGACCTAAATAGACATTTCCCCAAAGAAGACATACAGATGGTCAATAGGCACATGACAAGATGATCAGCATCGTTAATTATCAGAGAAACACAAATCAAACCACAGTGAGGTACCACCTTGCATCTGTCAGAATGGCCATCAGTAAAAAGTCTACAAATAACAAATGCTGGAGGGGGTGCGGAGAAAAAGGAACCCTCCTATACCATTGAGGGGATGTAAATTGGTGCAGCCGCTATGGAGAACAGTATGGAGGTTCCTCAAAAAACTAAAAACAGAGTTGCCATATGATCCAGAAATCCCACTCCCGGGCATATATCCAGACAAAACTATAATTCAAAAAGATACATGCACCCCTATGTTCATAGCAGCACTATTTACAATAGCCAAGACATGGAAACAACCTAAATGTCCACTGACAGATGAATGGATAAAGAAGATGTGTTATATGTATATAATGGAATATTACTCAGCCATAAAAAAGAATAAAATAATGCCATTTGCAGCAACATGAATGGACCTAGAGATTATCATACTAACTGAAGTAAGTCAGAAAGAGAAAGACAAATACCACATAATATCACTTATATGTGGAATCTAAAATATGACACAAATGAACTTATCTATGAAACAGAAACAGAGAGAACAGACTAGTGGTTGCCAAAGGGGAGGATGCATGGGGAAGGGATGGATTGGGATTTGGGGACTAGTAGATGCAAACTATTATATATAGAATGGATAAAGAATGGTCCTATTTTATAGCACAGAGAACTAGATCCAATATCCTATCATAAACCATAACAGAAAAGAATATATATATAACTGATTCAGTTTTATATGTATATATATATATATATATATATATATATATAACTGAATCACTCTTCTGTGCACCAGAAATTAACACGACATTGTAAATCAACTGTACTTCAATAAAAAAACCTAAAATACATTTTGAAAGCATGGTGCAGAGTATATCCAGACATAAGGTAATAAGGAATATTCATATGAACTTGTCTGAAACAAAAGAAAGAGGTATTTCTTCAGAAGTTCTTTCAGATTGTATGTGGGGCTCTGTCTCCTGTAACCACGTGCCCCCAACATCATGGACTCACAGTCCCAACAGTTCTCCTGGAAGAATTCTGTGCGTGAACATTGTCAGACATTTCTTTTAAAGGTTTTCCCTTTACCCTCACCTAGAGGAAATCAGAAAACAAAGTGGGCTTTGCGTTGTCAGTCAATATCCATTTATTTAGTTACATCGTTTAGACTTTAAGTTCCTTGAAGCAAGAACAATGACTTTTTCTTTCCAGCTTGGTCTAGGGATGCACAAGTAGCATTTGTTGAATGAAGGACTGAATGAACGTCATATAATCAGTTTGTTTAATACTCAGTGGATCTAAATAGGTAAGTAATGCAAGCATGCTTAACCGTGCATTTATTGCATTAAGAAAGTCATACTTCTCGCTAGAAACGGATGTCTGTTTAGAAAAATCATCTTATTTCTTCCTGTTTTCACGTCAGTAGGGAGTAGAGGAATGTCTCTCTGTTCATAGGCCATGAGCAGATACGGCAACATCCATTTTGAAGCCTCCCTCAGTCCTGACTTCCCTCTTCTCCAGAGACTCTCAGCTCTGACAAGTGACCTCTTTACCTTGTATTGGACATATTGATCCAGAAACTACTCAAAAACCTGCCCTGATACTCTGCTTTCCAAACCACACAGGGCTCCAGAGTTGACCTTCAGTCTCTCCAATGTAGTCGAGTGCTACCCTCCCCTCTGGCATGTGATGGATATGCCCTGACCCCATGATATTTGATGTTTAGAATCAAATTTTCTCACTATGCACAACATTAAACTAACAACAGTTTTCTCTCTTAAAGAGCCAGATCTCCGCTCCAGAAATAAACACAGCGATTCTAATAATTACAGGTTGTTAAGGAATGAGACAATTAGGAAAACTTCAGTAAATGGAAAATGGAGGTAATTCAGTAGCAACATTTCAATAATAGAGTTGATTAAATGGAAAAAAGAGAGAGTGGCATATCCAGTAGGAAATGTATGGAGCTGGAGTATTGAATTAAGCATCTGGAATTTTATTAGTGAATTTTTTTTAAATGGGCACACATTTTTGAATAAATACCTGAAGATTCCTCATTAAGTCAACAGAATGTCAATTTGACATATGATGCATATGAAAGCTATTTAGATGGAAAACATACACCCAAATGCAAAGTTTATTTCTTCTTTAAAAGAGTATATTCACTTGCTGTAGGAAGTTACCAAAAATTGGGCCATTTCCCAAAGGCATTTCTCCTGCAACATTTGGTGAGAAAATAAAGGGATCTAAGCTTCCTGACCAAGAAGTCCGAAAAAGTGAAGCTGATCCCAGCACAGGCTCTAAGTCTTAAACATTTACAAGCATTGGTTGGTTCCTCACAAAATTCGCATATGCCCTTATTTACGCCTCTCTCAAGGCATAATTTTGACTCACAGTTAAATAATCTGTCACAGAAAGACTGTAAACTTTTTGAAAAGTTCTGGTTATTATAATATTTATGCATTTATATTCCATCACATCAGTATTAAAGGCTTTCAGTTACAGTGCTGCTGGGGATAGGGAGC
>NW_021703772.1:83792927-83837927 GCF_005190385.1 Monodon monoceros | reverse complement strand
TGATTTAGGTTCCTGAGACAAAGTAGTGAATGAGGCAGCTATAGTTCCTGACCTCAAAAAGCATACTTTAGTAGGGAAGTCAGTCATTAAACCAATATTTACATAGTTAATTTAATTTACTATTTAATTGTGATTAATGATCTAAAGCAACAGGGTGCTATGGAAGTAGTTAACAGAAAGATATCTTAGCTTAAATATGCTTCTGTGTGTGTGTATGAAGAAAAAATTATTTAAGAATCTAGATCCTGCCTACAAGTCCTCTATTTTCAAATTATGGTTGGATGAAAAACTGGACATTTTAAACACTAGTTCACTAGTTGAAAGTAAGTGGTAAATCAAACAAACAAAAAAAAACTGTCATAAACTGTAAGTAGTATGTGAGATGGGGAGTGGGGTAGAGGACTTAGAGGAAATGTAAAATTTACACTATTTCGAAGTCACTATTCAGAGTGGTATTTGGAAATCTACTTCTACAAATGTATTACCTAAAGAGGATTCATGAGCTAAGTAAACTTTCACCTACCTCCTGTAAAAAAGATGCGGGGCATAGTTTATGCTCTTATGATACCTGAATTTCTTCTGTTCCATAATCATTCAGAGAAAGTAGTAGCAGTGAAACTGCCATACATTTCCTGCTGAGCAATATGATTGAGGAAATTCTGTTACCCAACATATAGTTTCAGTTCTTGATTAAATTAAAGCTCCTAGCTAAGATTTTTGGCATTGCAGGTTTTACAGGATTAGATTCAGTGATCAGTACTTATGATTTTAGGAAGCTGTTTTTGCTCAAGACTATTTACTATTTTCTTCTTCTCAGTTAAGAGAGTTCCACTAAACATACAATTTTGAAACCCTGCTAAGGATGTATGTGATGTGTGTGTGAGAATGGAGGGTGGGGTGAAGATGTAGAAGTTTGTGTAGTACATGTAAAATGTACTGATCCCATGTACTGTGCTAAGCAATCTCCGTCTAACCATACTGCGTTTTCCCTGCCTCACAATCTAGGAAACTAAACTCCAAGTCTACTCAGCCAGTAAATGACAGAGCTGAAATTCCAAACCACATTCTTCTGGTTTCAAAATCTTTACACATTTATCTTCTCCAGTCCTAGTTTATCTCAATAGTTATTTAACATGGTAGTTATGTCTCAATATACTTTAACAACATAACTTGCCAGTTCCAAATTATTTGAGACTTATCTCTCCCATGTTTGAATTTCAGTTACTTATGACTTAGTTTTCAACATGAGTTGTCTCTCCTTGGAAAGTTATTTTGCAGGCTTTGATTGCTATCCTTCAAAAACACAGGCAGAATCAGAAAATGTAAATAAATATATTGGAAACATTTCAAACTGTTAAGCCCCTTCTTTTTCATGGTCTGTTGGCAATTCAAATGACTTTCTTACATTCAACATAGTTTCACTATCAAAAAAAAAAAAAGAAAGGAGGAAGAAAGTTCTCAATTCATGATTCATGTATATTACAATTCATACATTCATAGATAAGTGATACATGTGTTGATTACATGTATGACTGCAGTGTGTGAAAATTCAGCAAGTATACATTAAATGACTGTACTTTTCTATATTTACAATATGGTTCAAAAATACTGTTTAAGAGGTCAGGGTTTGCCCGGTGGCGCAGTGGTTAAGAATCCACCTGCTAATGCAGGGGACATGGGTTCGAGCCCTGGTCCAGGAAGATCCCACATGCCATGGAGCAACTATGACCAGGAACCACAACTACTGAGCCTGCGCTCTAGAGCCCGTGCACCACAACTACTGAAGCCCGCGTGCCTAGAGCCCATGCTCCTCAACAAAAGAAGGCACTGTAACGAGAAGCTTGCTCACTGCGAGGAAGAGTAACCCTCACTCGCCACAACTAGAGAAAGCCCGCATGCAGCAACGAAGACCCAATGCAGCCATAAATAAATAAATAAATAAATTTATATTTTTTAAAAAAGTGTAAGAGGTCATTTATTTTGCTATAAAGATGAAGAAATCTTAGGACTATTTCTAACAATACTTTGCCCACTGCTCTTTTACTTTTTTACATCATTTGCTTTTATAACCTATTAAACTAGACACACAAAAATCTTTTTTACCACAGTGACTGATGAATTAGTATATCTGAGAAGTATTTTGAACTGTATGAGAAAGATTCAGATAGTATTGTTATTATCACTCACTTTATTTTAAATAAGGATTAAAATTTTTAAATATATATTTTATTTTATGTGGACTAATTCTATATATAAAAATTAAGTATGGAAAGGCTCTTCCATGTTGTTCTAAAAAGTCTCCTTCAGATGGATCCCAGGGTTTGATATTTTGTACTGTAGGGACTGTGTACTGTACTGCTATATATCAGATGCTTTATTAAATAAATTTAGCCATTAGTGCTGATTTTATCTCATATAACAATGTAGGGAAAAAAATCTCTGCAGTTTGCTTCAATAAGGATATTCTTTCATTTGCATTCATCCCCTTGCTTCACATAAAATACTTGGTACAAGATGACTGAGATATCTGGCCACCTAGGGAATATGGCAGTTTAGGTATAAAAATATATAAACACTCCAGAGAGTATACTTTATCTTTTTCCTTTGTTACTCAACTGTGTTTTGAGTCAAGTTTTGTCTTGATGAAGACTGCACTAGTGAGAGAGTAAATATTGGTAGGAAAAAATTATATATATGCTATACATATATATGTTTTCAATGATATAAAGAATAGCCTATATAATGTGGTCATGGGTTTTAGAGTTTTCTTTTTGGAAAGGAGAAAAATTGATTTGAAACAAGTTATAAAGGAAACAATACATCTAAATTCAGTATCTGGGATCTTTATTTATGGTTACACTTCCCTTGGCAATGTGGAATTAATGACAGTTTCATTGATAACATAGTTTTGGTTTAAAATTAAATTAGTTTCAATAGCTTCCGATAGTTCTATTAGTTTGTAGTATTAACATTCCAAACAATAAAGCCTATATAAATAGAAGAGAAATGATCCAAATCATTAAGATTTTAGTATTTCAGTATTTCATTTTGTAGGAAACAAAAAAGCAGATCCCCCAAATTACTAAAATGCTATTATTTAAAGCAGCTAGTTAATTATGACGGAAATTTAGAACTTTCATGTATGACTAGAAGCTAAAGAGAAAGTTGGAATGTGACAGCTACTTCAGGGTGGGTGTATCAGTGTAATTTCTGAGCTAGAATTAGAAAACTACGAGCTATAGTTAAAGGAATAGCAGTGAAATTTATAGCAACTAACATCTAAATTGTGATCTTTCTTTTATTAATTTAATTGATTATTTCTGATGCATATGCAAGAGTTCCTGAAATCTTTCAGACCCCTGTGGTTTAATATAAATCTCAAAATATTAAAAGATCTTGTAGAAAATTAGAAAGCAGATGAGACACTTCGGGACTCAAGATTTTAGATGTGTACATTTTAAAGCAACTTCAACACAATTACCCTCTGCTTGATTTTAAGAAAAAAAAAAAAACTTACCTCTTTAATTTATTTTACTCTATGACAATTGCTTTTATAACTGGTTTGTGGAATACTCATTGGCTTGAAAAAGAACGGTCAGCAGAAAAGCTTAAGACAATAAACTGCTGAAACTCTCAGAGGTCACATTTATCAGATATATTCAACATACCAAATGATAACTTGCAACAATTCCCATTCCCAAATCATGTGTTACTCTGCATTTATAAATTCAAGGCTTTCAAGTTAATGACTGCAGGTGGCATGATTGTTCCAAAGGTATTATATGAAACAGCCTCATTTGAATCTCTGAAACATCAGATATTTTATGCAAACAACAAAAAGAGTATCATATGTTTCATTTTCATGGGGCTTGTATTCCTTAAAATGTACAGGAAAATATCCTGCTGAGCTTTCCAAGTTACCATTAAAAAGATGACCATGTGTTGTGACAGACAATTTGGAGTCAGGGATACTTGGCCTTATCTGCTCCGTGAGTTTTGCCGACCTAAAAACCTCCACATTCTCAAAAATGGGGCTGATAACATGTGCCTTTTCAGAGTTGTTATAAAGTTTAGAGAAAATGTTATTTTCAATGCCTGGAAAAAATATATTTCTAGAGGAAACTGTATTTGTCATTACTGTAAACATCATTCAATTATTTAAATTAAAATAAAATCCAGTAAGTGCTTCAAAAAATGTAACATAGAAATAAAATTATTTTGGTTAAATAAGGGACAATTTTGCAAATGAAGTATGACTTTTAGAGAGCAAAACTTGGTTCAAAAGCATTTTATAAAATACAGATAGTATTTTTTTTACTTTGATATGTTTTACATATTTCTAGTTTAAAAATTAAAAAACAAAAAATTATCTCTAACTATATATAATCTTTATTAAACTTTATTATTTACATACTCAATTCAATTAATTAAAAAACATTCTTGTATGGCTTAGCCTTTAACATTTTTTGAACTTTTTATTCTATCAAAATTTAGTTTTTACTTGAATATACACTTTAAATTTCAGGTAGGTAGTATTTTTAATTATTTAAATGTTAATGGGAATGATTCTGAATACTCATATTTTCCATTTTATTTTTTACAATTGGCGCAAAAAGGAAAAATCAATATTTTCTAATGTATTAAACCATCTTGCTCAAAAATACAATTGTCTTTATTTTCTTGAGGAAGCACTTAGCTTTTTTTTTTAGAGAACATAAGCCTTAGGATCTCAATTGAGTTTTAAATAAAATATGATATGTTATTTAAAGATATCGCTTTAGGTGCATTGAGAAAAGAAAAAATATAGTGGATGATATTCAAAATATGACTGTAAATCTGATAACAGTCTTATAGGTTGATACACACTAGTCTGATTTTTTTTTAAAGATGTAATGCAAGAAGTTCAGCTTGCAACAGCAATGTTTGTTCTAGGTCTGGTGTCAGTAAAAATACCTTACTTCATAGTAACATAAAATAAGGTAAAATAACATATAAGGAAAATAATTTATATAAAGTTCTATAAAAGGCAAACTATAATTAAATGAAAACCTTCGTGTGTGAACAGCTTATGAGGATAAAATTGAGAGAGCAAGTTTGTTTTTAAAAATTTAAACAGAAAACCTTATGTAAAAAAAAAATTTAAACAAAGTTAAGTAGGCTCTTCATGAAAATGGGGGTAAGTCAGTCATACAATAACATGAAATAAGTGAAAATGTTTTGGGTTTTTGTTTTTGTTTTTTGCATTGTGATGAGTACAACATTATTCATCGTGTTTTACCTCAAGGTATTTTCCAGTTTTAAGATGGCTCAGGGCTCAGAGAATAAGCAGAAAGCAAGATATCAGAGAATCCCATGAGATTTACAAGTCTATGGGCAAAAAATATTCCATGGAAAGAAATTCAAAATTTGAAGAATCACGATCCAAAAGGAAACACAAAGAGGTTAGTTTAATATTCTGTACTGTTTTTATCCTCAAAGCATTGACCAGTTTGTAAGCTGCATGAGGTGAGAATCTAAAAACTCCAAGCAGAAACGGACAACTGAAAGTTAAAAACTTAACAGAGTTTTTGACATTCTCATAGTGTCAGAAGTTAGGGTTTGGGCCCAGGGCATCCAAAGAGAAAATGCCCCAGTAGATATGCAGATTCTCAGTTTTGACTTCAAAAGGGCTGAAATTCAGACTTGAAACATCTCAGTCCTCAGTAGATCAGGGTGATCTACCCAACTTTTAACAACTTGTCAGAAAAAGTCAATCATCTCTGAAGGAAAATAATATCTAGGGTTTCTATGTGTGTTTTTTTTTTAAAACAACATCTGGCATTTAGTCAAAAAATAAACAAATATCAGACCTAAATTAATAAAGAAAAAAGAGATAATATTGATTATATTAAGATATGGATTTAAAAGTAAATATTAATACGGTCAAGAAATAATAGGCAAGATGAAAAATATCACCAGAAACCTGAGATCTATAATAAATTAATTCAATGAAAATTTTAGAACGAAAAATTAAAAATTCAGCACATAGACTTACTATCTACAGGATTAGTTACTAGCAATTTAGACAAATAAACTATATCCATTAGAAAAGAAAAAAAAGTCTGGAAAATATAGCAAAGTCTGTAGGAGAGCTGTAGGGCTTTGAGAAATTACATACATACATACATACACACACACACACACGCAAACACACACACACACACACACACATTGGGTTGGCCAAAAAGAAGTTTGCTAGGGTTTTTCATAAATTCTTACGGAAAAACCCAAACAAACTTTTTGGCTAACCCAGTATATAAATTCAGAAAAAGGAAAGAGAGAGTGAAGGGGGAAAAGCAAGTTTTGAAAAGGTAAATGGCAATTCCAGTTTCAGCTTTAACATGTAAAGCTCTTGGAAGTTGTCATTTAAATCTACAAGAAGAGAAAAAGGTGAAAAAAATGAAAACCAATGAATTTTCTTTGACCTATCAGAGAATTGAGATCACAAGGCACAGTGCCACCCCAAAATCTGGTGAGACAGGTGAATACAGAGAATCAGATCCAAGATTAGATCAGTTTACCTGGGGTGAAAGCCACTGGAGACATAAACTAGTAGGAACAGTTAATAATAACTTTGACAAATTACTGAAGGCAAAGTGTAGACCACTGTGAGAATGATAAAATCTTGGAACTGCCATGTTATGGAGATTCCTATACGTTTGTGGATTTACCTCGTGGAAATCCACCAGTTCTCACAAGTGAAGGGCCAAGTAAAAAGTGTTCTTATTTCCGGCAAACAGAGGGGGAAATTAATTATTTTCAAATACATCAAGAGCATTCTCCATAGCAAAGGACCACTGAGAAAGGAAAATACTTTTTTAGCCGCTTATCCAACATCAGAGAAGGGAAATTACTTGATTCCAGTCCCCTCAAGTCTCCCTTTATCACCTGATTCCAGACCCCTCAAGTCTCCCTTTATCACCTGAGGAGGGACCAAAGCTGAGAAATACCTGTAAAGGTGAGATCCCAAGGACACAGTCCCACTAAAGAACTGAGACTTAATCATAGGATTATACAACACTTCCCCACAGTCACACCTTAACCAGTGGATTACAGCTAAAAGAGTTGAAGGTACCCACTCTAAAGAGATTTAAGGGAAACCCTAAGACAACAAGGGAAAAGGGAAAAAAAAAAAACAGTCACAGGAGAGGATATTGAAACCTCAGACAAGTACAGACAGCAAATATTAAAAACAGCTCAACTTCTAGCCATATTAACATAAAATCTCACACTAAAGGCCTATTTACCTCAGTTTCTAGTATGTGGTACAACATGTCCAAATTTTTTTTGAACAAAAAACTACAACATGTCAAAGACAAGAAAAAAACACAGTCTTAAGAGACAAAGCAAGCATCAGAATTGTCATAGATATGTCACAACGGTGGAATTATCAAACAGGGAATTTCAAATTAGTATGATTAATATATTAAGGGAACTGATGAAAAAGTAGACAACATGCAAGAACAGAATGGGGTGATATATAAACAGAAAGATGGATCCTAACGAGACACGACACCTAAATGTAATGCGGTATCCTGAATGGAAGCCTGGCACAGAAAAAGGATATTATGTTTAAAAAAAAAAAGGAAATAAAGTGTGGACTTTAGTTAACAGAAGTATATCAATATTGGTTCATAAATTATAACAAATGTGCCACATTAATGATGTTAATAATAAGAAAAAGAATATATGGGAACTATCTTCACAATTTTTCTGTAAATCTAAACTGTTCTAAAGTTAAAAGTTTATTTAAAAAATAATGACATGATTCCTACCCCTTCAGAAACCTAGAATCTAGTAGGGAAACTGATGCATGTATAATAACATGGAGGAGTGAACAAACCTCAAGGCTGAAAAACATGAAATTCTGCTATTTTATTTTTCTTCTAAATAATACAGAAAAACTGCCTGTGTTCGGAAGACAGTTTTCTAAATTTAACAATTTCTAAATTTGTGTAACCACTGCCACAATCAGAATACAGGACAGTTCTACCATCCTCCAAAAGTCCCTCAAGCTACCCTTTTATACACTTCTCCTGGACCCTGAACACTTGGCAACCAGTATTCACCACCATTTGGTCATTTTGAAATCATATAGTATATAACTGTTTGAGACTGTCTTCTTTCACTTTCAGTTTTATACAAGCTGTGTTATTCAATAGTTTGCTACTTATTTTGCTCAGTATTATCCCACTGTATAGAACAACCACAGTCTGTTTTTCATTCATCTATTGAAAAATGTTTAGGTTGCTTCCAGTTTGGGGCAATTATGAATGGAGCTGCTCTTCATGCACAGCCTTCCGGTTACTGATTATTATTCTCTCTGTCTCTCTCTCTCCCTGCCTCTGTCTCTCTGTCTCTCTCTCTCACACACACACATTCATACACATTTACGATGTCTGAGAGAGGTTTTGGATAGATATAGACATTGAACTTAGAAAGAATTAAGAGGAAAGACAGCTAATTGATGAGAATTGACCGCTAATCACTTATGAACTGGAAAAACTGAAAAGTAGATTTCAAGGGTACAAATGACCTCGGAATTTGAATTCCGTAACAGGTAAACATGGAACATATAAACATAAGCTTTGCTTATTTTTGTTCAGGTAATAATGCATGCAATGTCCATATGTTTATGTACATAAATAAGTATTCTTTTATCTGTACATAACTGGTAAAATGAATATGCATGCAACATATATGACTATTTATACATATATCATAATCTTGTTTGAGATCTATTAGAACACACACATACTTCCATATGCTTATCAAACTGTTCCTGTTTGAAAGGTATTTTTTTAAGGCAATTCTTGTGTAAAATCTTAAAGTTCTTGAGGGAGCATTATGAAATAAACATGATGATAATGTAGCATGAGAGGTTTTAAGCCTATGATGATTCCATGCTATTGAAAATCGGGAGGTTATTATGCACGTTTTGGCAAAGACAAGGATATTGTAAGTGAATGAAAAAAATGAAACCTATTGGTAGAAAGTAGTCCAGGGAGGCCAAGAATGTCGATGGCATCCTTCCTTTTCCCATAATTGCACTGCAAATTTGATTACAGTTTATTACTGGCAGCCTCAGTGCAAGAGAAAGTTTTGGTCTCACTGTGGCTGGCCTAACTATTTCAAGCCTGATTTCTTCCATTGATTTGCTGAGTTTGGTTTGTTATCATGGTTTCAGGCTTCTGTAAAAGATTTTATATCTGGGAAAAAAATGGTATCAGGATATTTGTAGCATTTCATATACTAATCTTAGCACTTTAGAGCAGTCTGAGTTTCAACATGGACCTTTTAAATAAATCCCGAGAATGTTTTGAATGTCCTAGATCTAAGCCTGACGAGTAAAGACACAGCAAATATCTTCTATTTCACCTTCACTTGATTAACTTTAGAAGCTAAAATACCATTGTAATAGAGTCATTGCTACTTATAACACAGTCATTTTATAATAATCTGAGCTACATATGTAAATGGTTATAATCTGCCTCTGGAGGCAGATTTAGCTGAACTATTCCCTTTTCCAGGAAGTCATCTCTGGAAGCCTCTGTCCCAAGGGATACTGGATCTTTCACAACCCATTTAACCTTGTAGTATAAATGCACGTCTATCCGTCTGCATCTCTTCCTGATGGAAGGAAAGACCCAAAGACAGAGATGCAATGCCTTGTTTACCTTTGTATTCAAAACACTGAGTACAGTATATTACTTGTGGTGGCTATTCAATAAATATTTTTAAGTTAATGAATAGAAGGATGAAGGGTGAGTGGATAAATAAATGGCATGACTTATTAACATATTTATGAAATTTTCAGAAATTCCATGCTATAGGAGGGAACAGAGATTTTATAAGTGGTGCACAAAGTAACTTGTATCTTTTTTCCATTTTCATTTGTAAGAGATCTTGTGAAGCCACTAAAAACTTGCATTCTGGAAATGGGTCATTTGATTTCCCCAAACATTTTTGTGAATACCATCACAGTGACTTGCTGCTGTATAACCAATCATGCCAAGACACAGTGGCCTACATAACTGCCATTTCACAGTCAATATGGGTCAGCATCTTGTGCTAGACACAGCTGGCCTGTTCTGCTGCTCTCCTCTGAATGAGTTACCTGGAAGCTCCAGTGAGGCTGCATGTTCTAAGGTGGATTCATACACAGTATGGCAGTTGGGGCTGGCTATTGGCTGGACTACATGTTTCCAGTAGGCTAGCTCCAGCTTATATACTACTCAGGGGAAGAATTTCCAGCAGCAAGAGGGGACAACTCCCACTGTGCGAGTGCCTGTCAAATTTCTACTTGTGTCACGTTTGCCAATATCCTATTGGCCAAAGGAAGTCTTAGGGCCAATCCCAGAGTCAGTGTCAGAGGCGTATGAATGCAGCAAGTTGTAATTCACAGTGGGGGCATTGCTGTACATTCTAACACATGAAGTACATCATACGGCAAATTGTTGACAGTACAGTGCACAGCCTAGACTCTATCTGACAGTGAAATCATGGCGCATTCACAACAGCTTCTATTCAGGAATAAAAGGACCAGAAGACAAGGTAAAAATCACCTTCCAATTATTCCTATGTGCTGGATCAAGACATTTGGCAGACCATTATGAACCATGTTTTCCTCTGGGGATATGGTAGGGTACCTAATTGGAATACTTTTCAGCTAGATTTTTTGAAGTACTTATGTGACATAACCTAATTATCAGGCAATCCCTAACTTATGTATATTTCATCAATTTGTTCATTACTTATGTGTCATCAACCCAAGATGCATAACTGCTGGAACTCCTCTAAGTGTATTCTCTCCCCTAAGGACTTCTATTCATGTCAGAAAATCATTCTCTTCCCATTCTTCCCACAGATTAGTTCAGGTAAACCCCAATAATTCTTCATATGTCAGCTTTCTCCTGGGAAATCACCCACCAAACAAGGGCAGTATTCTCTCTTGTTAACATTTACAGCGTCCAGAGCCTTCCTTATAACACCACTTCTGCAACACTTAGCTTAGTCAAGTCAGTATCCATTCTCCCTCTACTTCAAATCATGCTCCTTGAAAGCAAAGACATGTTTTGCTCATATTATATTCCCAGAATCTAATTTAGGTGCTCTATAAGTATTTATATACTGCATACATAAATTATTAACTCACATATATCATGGCTTTTTGAATGCACGCTTGTAAATGTTTGTATCCTCGGAGCCTAACACGAGCAGTGCCTGCCATGTGTTCAATAAATATTTATTAAACTAAATTTAACTAATTATGAATTGGACGGGCTTATTGGTCTTGTGTAATAACCTAACCACCACATCCAACATTGTTCCTAGAGGGAAAATATGTTCTGAGTTTTAAAAATCTCCTAGCAAATGAACTTTTGGAACTCAATCTGTTTGTCAGCTAGAGGACTGCCTGCTATGCAAAAATACATATGATAATTACTTGTCAAGTCAAATGTTCAGATGCTTCATTTTATGACTGCATAATCTACGTCGCTGTGAATTGCTTCCTCTATTGCTATTTGCTTTGGAGGAAGAATCAAACACATTTTAGAACGTAACCTGAGAGTTGAAGAAAGTATTGAGTACAGGTTGCATGAAGAGAAAAACATCTTTATAATAGAATAAGGTTATTTAACAATGTCTGGATTCTACATGCGAAAGGTCATGATTTACAACTGCCCCACAAATGTGAAAAAGAATATTTTATAAAACTTAGTTTAGCTTAACTCTTAAAGCCATAATTTGTCTAGAAAAGATCATTTATTGTATCCTATGTGGTACTCTCAGACTAATACAACGACTTCTCATCCAAATTCACTTATTATTCTTAGTTATGATGTATCACAGTTTACTATATTTGGAATAAACTGGCTTTCAGAAATTCTTCACCTTCTTTATTCTCTTGTTCTTTACCAATGACAGGAGTTAAACTCCTCAAATGGAAGATAGGGGATTATGTATTGTCCACCTATCAGAGAAGCAGCATTGTTGAAGAAGAACACTGGCTCTCAGACCCAATCTTTGCTGAGTGTAGTTTGGCTCCCAAGGTTTTTTGCAATGTGGGGTGATACGTCTCATCTGGCTTCCATGGCTGATGACTTCGGATCTTGTCTTAGTCTACTAAAAAACAGGTTTTTTTATTCCATAGCTTGCTCAACTCAAACTGGGTTTTGCCCTATTCGTTTGTCTTCTCAGGCTTGCCACCACCTGATGTAGAACAGTAAATTTGTAGTAGATATTCATCACGGCAAAGTATGAATAATCTATATGCAAAATATCAAATATTGCTACCCTACAGATCTCAATCCAAGAGTAGGACTGCATGTTTCATTGTCTTTCTTAAAGTTTAGAATGGGAAGCAGGATTAAAAATTCACTGCTAATTTTTCCCTGACCCTCATTCTGTCTGGTGTTTGGACTATCTTGTCTATATCCACCCATACATACAAACATTTGTGTTGTAATCTTAGAAATTTGGGTTTCTGTGTCTGTACTCACCCTACTCTTATTAATTTCTAGTTTCTCTAAGTCTACACTACAAAAATAAATAACCACACAGATACATAAATAAAACAAAAGTGTAACTTATAATATTTAAGATAACATGAAATGTTATCTTAAATAACATTTAAATATCCTCATTTTATCAAAAAATCTTTATATCAAAACTAGACAAAGACATTACAAAATAAATCTACAGACCAATATCTCTCATGAACAAAAACAGAAAAAAAAGTAAAAATTTCCGTTTGCTAAAATTCTCTAAATTTGCCAGTGAAATCCATTTATATGCAATTCCAGCTAAATATGAAACAAATAACATGCCTTAGACAAGTGCAGTTTGTCTAAGAAATGCAAGGATATCATAATATTTGAAAAATCAATCAATGTAATTCACCAAATAAACAGAATAAAGGGGAAAATAACAATCATCTCAATAATAATGCAGCTATTTTCTATCCATTCATAATAAAACCCAGCAAGCCAGAAATGCAAGAAAGTCCCTCAATCTAATAAAGGCTATCTATGAAAACAAAACGAAATGAAAAACAAACAAACAAAAAAACCACAAAACCTGAGCTGATATCATTGAATACATTCTTTTTAAGATCTGGAACAAGGCAAGGATACTCACTCTCATCAGTTCTGTTCTGCAATTTAATGAATGTCCTGCCAATTTCAAGTTGACAAGAAAAAGATATAAATGACATGGAAAATAAAACATTATTTACTTGCAGGCTACATGAGCAGGGATATAGAAAATCCTAAGAAATATACAAAATCTACTAAAGAATGTATATAATAGCTACTGGAACTAATAAGCAAATTTTGTAAAGTGACAGGGTAAAAGGTTAAAAATAATAATCTATTGTTTTTCTATATGCTATCCACTAACAATTGGAAATTAAATTATGAAAACTGTATCAAAATAATATTGAAACTGAAACATTTAGTGGTAAATTTGACCTTTGCAATAGACCCATGCAGTCTGTACTATTTTTATCAGTGGATAAAGAGAAGAAAACTGAGGCATAAAACTGAAAACCTCATGCAATTTTCCCAACATGTAAGGTGCTTTGTTTGCTCACTTTCCCACAGTACATGAAGCAACTAGAAGTAAAATCAAATTTAAAGAAGAATTATTAATTAAATACAATGCTTAAAGTAAGTTAACATTTTTTCTTAATTATAAACTCTAGAATTCTACCAGTTAGAATGAAACAAATCTTAAGAAAACTACGTTAGGTACTGAGTTTTGGCTCTACGTAAAATTTCCTTTGAATAAATAAATCAGTACCAGCCTAAGAAGGCTAATTTTAAATTTCTGAGGAATTGGTCTTGATTTAGTTATTTTTGTTAGAATTTCTGGAAATAATGGTGTATGTTTGTGTGAAACCTTGAAATCTCCATATATTCAGTTCTATCTATTATTATTATTTGTTCATAATGAGTTCACTGCTTTTTATTTTTTTTAATATATTTGATATTTTTAAGTGTTATACATTCCTCTTAATTTAACCTTTGAAATTAGATTTATTAACATTTTATTTTGTATTCTATCTTACAAAAGACAGATTTTACAATTATTATATTCTAAACTTGCTTATTGTTAAATTTTAGCCCCAACACTATATATCAAGAGATGAGCAACACCTTTTGCAGGAGCTTTTCATATTAAACTGCACAGACTTGGTGTGAGATCACTGGTAACATAAAACCACATTTAATAAGCAATAAAATTGTCATTACTAGTAGGTACACTTGATTTGAGATGGAAGATGTGTTAATGGCTGTTAAATGAGGTATAGTGTATAAAGATTTTTATTATGAAAAGTGTTTAAATGATTTAAGGGATAAATATTACAATAATATAATCATGGACCTCTGATTTGTAATGTTCTTATTCTCTAAGATAACTTTATACAACAGCAGATCTAATTCTTAAAGGAATTTTCCTTTGTGGGTGGGAAAAATGACCTGTTAGTAAATAAACAATAGACGATATTCAACAAGTGATTGGAGGATTGGAGTTTCCATTTTCCAAACAAAAATCTGCTTTTTATTTCAATATATATCACTATATACTGAGAGTAGAGGAGTTAATTTCCACTTTGAGTTTGGATATTTTAGGAAATGCACTTAAAAACTACTTTACAATTTAATAAGTTCTGGTAATGATAGAGATGTTTATGTAGATTTATGATTGTACTATAACTATATATTTTTATTTCTAAAATTATTTTAATGTTACAGTTTAAAATTAAGCATGCTATTATTTAACATGAATTTAACCAAAACAAGTTAAAACTATTTATCAACATCTTCATCTGGCTATTTCCTACATTACTCCCTTCTTACATGCTTTGGCCTTTACTTACTATTACTTATTAGTAAGAAATTAGTATTACTAATTAGTAATACTAATAAATGCTACTAACAGTATTTATTAGTAATACTAAATACACTAGTAATAGTAATAAATATTAGTATTTATTCTTACTTTATTATTATTTGGATTGTTATGTTTAGCCAAGGCTTTTTCTTATTTTATTGCTTATATCTTTACTTGGTAAGTTTACTATCAGCCTTTACTGTGACAGTTAAAATACGCTGTCATGAAGTATATTCTCACTTGAATACCTACTTTTCAAAAGATCCTAGAACACAAAACCCATAGAGCTGGGGATAGAAAAGACTCAGCTTCCTCAGCTCATCATCTGTATCATTTCTTTAAAAGCAAATTTCCTTAATTTAAGAACAACATTTAAGCTAAATGAGAAAAAGTTTTCTATTTTTTTCTAACCAAAATAAGTCCCATTCTCTTCCTTTACCATACATGTTACTTTCTGTTTAATCGCACAGGCATTTGTACTCCTTAGAAAATATACAGTTGACTCTGAACAACACAGGTTTGAACTGCATGGATCCACTTTTATGTGGATTTTTTTTTCAATAAATGTGTACTACACTACAACCTAATCCACAGTTGGTTAAATTGTAGGATACGGAACTGCAGATATGGAAGGCTGACTGTAAAATTATATGCCGATTTTCGAAAGTGCAGAGGTCAGCGCCCCTAACCCCGCATTGTTCTAGGGTCAACTGTATATTGAAACATTATGGGGAATTCCCTGGCTAGGGACAGTGGTTAGGACTCCACTTTCACTGCCGGGCCAGGGTTCAATCCCTGGTTGGGGAACTAAGATCCTGCAAGCCATGCAGCAAGGCCAAAAACAAAAACAACAACAAAACACTTCATGTGTATTCAGGTTATTTTGAAGACAAATAAGATCATTTCAATGAATAAACTAATTTGATAACAAAATTATCATCTCATCCAAATCATGCTGAATTTAAAACGCTACTTTTTAAAAATGTTTTATCCTGGAGAAATCAATGCTAGACTTCCAAGTAAAAGACAATTCACAAAAAATATGTGTATTTTGGAGGGAATGATACAAAGGTAGCGAACTAAACTTCTGGAAACACATATTACACAAATCTAATGTAAATATGTTGAGGCAAGTGAAAAATCACACATTTGGAGTGGTAAAAACCTTAAATCTACAAACAGAGGCAAGAAAACATTTATACAATGCTGTGTAAGTGCAAGTGTAATCAGGGACTGCTACTTAATGTAAGTGGACATTACAATGGGGGATGTTTTTCCCCCAGCATAGCTGCTGCTAACTCAGCTGACTTATGGCTTGGAAGGCAACAGTTTTGATCACAATTTTCCTTAACCAAGAACCTATCATTCTAATGGGTCTGGATAGTTTTTCAGTATATTACAAAATCATTTGAAAATGTATGTTGAGCCTTATGGTTTTTACAGTAGCAAAATTCCAAGTACTTTTAAATAAGGAAGAGAAACACAGTTATTTATTTCTAACTTATTGGTTTAACTGTCAGTAACCGCAACATCAGGGCTCATTAAACAATAGCTGGTTTTCTACAAATTCAGAGAAAATAATTTGAAGTTTCTGTAATACTCTGTTTTGTTATACTGCATATTGGCTTCTACAAATAACTAAAAGATACAAGCTAAAAAGAAACCTAGGGTAATGGTAAACGAAGCAATTTGTTTCACAGTTCACTTAGATGGTGGAAATTCATATCCAAATGCATTCTAGAAACTCATCAAAAATAAGCATATCCAGGTTGGTAATTTCCTTGTGGCATATTTTCATTTTAATAGATTTTTATTAAATTCCTAAAAGTTAATGGACTAGGGATTAAGTCATTATGAACTCTTTCCCAATTGTCTGTTATTAATAGCATCACAATAGTGATGCCATTGTTAAATACTTTCATTCTAAATGCTTTCCTTTAGTTAATCATGATTTTTCATCTTAGAGCTCCTACTCCAACAATTCTTCCCGATGATTGTGTTTCTTGTTTTCAGAAATTTCAAAGCTTTGATGTTCATACTCTATAATATATATTTAAAGTATGCAATGTAAATAATGCAAACAATAAAAACATCTGTCCTTATAGTTTAGAAAAATATTATTGGCCATACCAATAATACACAGAATTACAAGGCAGTAAAAATGATCTTTTCTTTAAAATGAGAACCGAAACTAATCTTCTTCACACATCTGTTTTGTTTAGGCTCTCTTCTTTACAAATCAATAAACTAAAAATTGAAATTTAGTTTAAGATAAAATTAAAAATTAAGTTGTGTTCAAGGTGTTCTCTAGTTTTCACCTTATCGGCCACCCATAGTCACCATTATCTCCATCTACAACATGTTCTGGGAAACACATGGATTGCTGATAGAATTTTTCTTCCAATGAAGCATCTTCATTTGGTAACTCATCTGTTCAGGTCCAACTTGCCAATGATTTAATCTGATAAATTAATTCTAACCATTTTATGACTCCTAGATTTTTTATTTTGAACCCTAACCTGTGGAGATAACGCTTTCCTTTTAGAAAGATTTAATTGAAATGAGATGGGTCAAGGAGAAAGTTCATTATTTTAAAGTAAATTGTGGTTGGGTTATGTACACCATCACTGCTACTTATATCTAAACTACTACACTTATTTGTCTATGAATGGAATTTTATGCTGAGTTTGATAGGAATAGCTACTTTAATGGTTTAAACACAATTAACTATGTATGTATTTTTCGTAAAGTAAAATTTGACATAAGTGATGTAACTCTAGAAGGCACACTTTTGGAAGCCTAATGTAATTGAGAAACCTGATTTGGATGCCCATATATATTTTCTTCCACGCCAAGAACTCAAAGAACAAGCCCTGATGCAACTTACTTAACTCTAGAATTTGAGAGTTCAAGTCCTCTTAGCAAGATTAACTTTGTCCTTCTGGGCAGAGGCATTATAATAGCATCTTTTATTATGGAATCACATAACACTTTGTGACATATCATTCATCAAATAGTAAAATAGGAACCCCATTTGTAGTATAATCTTAACTGTGCATATAGAGCTTTTGTATTAGTCTACAATATGTCCTGAAGCTAAATTTGATTACTGTTCCTCTAGCAAGATGTTTAAACTAAGTTGAATTATGTAGAGTTGTACTTATGGCTTAAATGGCACTCTCCTGTGTAATGTAAATAAAGTAGCCACTGTAGTGTACAACTATATGCATGTAAGAAAGAATAACATCAGATTATTTGATACGCAAAGGTTTAATGTATCTTTTTCTGGGAAATCCTTGATGCATTTAAAACCTTTTTCATTATCATATTAATAATAAGGATTATCTAAACCAAGCTTGCAAATTTTAAACTGAGACAAAGGCCATGCATTTTTTGTCCATATATAGTTCAGATTTCTTTATCCCTTGACCCTTAAAGAAGCATTTCAGATGGGAGAACAAATTAAAAGTAGTATAAATGTATGCTGTAAATAAAATGCATAAAGGACCCATTATGCTGAAAAGGTAGTAGATTAAAACATAAATATGTTTAAAAAGAATGTACACAAATTTATGACCAATAGATACATGAAGTGTTCTTAACAGAAAGTTAGGGATGGTGAGGGTGGTAAGATAAAATGTACAAACTATGTCCTTCTATGATCTATCCCTATAGATCATAAGAACCTATTCTAGACCAATCATTTCTAACATTTCCTACTTTTTTTCTTCCATAAGAAGGGTCATTCAAAAATAATCACTACAGAGAGGCTTCCGGGAAGATGGCAGAAGAGTAGGACGCGGAGATGACCTTCCTCCCCACAGATACACCAGAAATACACCTACACGTGGAACAACCCCTACAGAACACCTACTGAACGCTGGC
This sequence comes from Monodon monoceros, assembly GCF_005190385.1. Lineage (NCBI taxonomy): Eukaryota > Metazoa > Chordata > Mammalia > Artiodactyla > Monodontidae > Monodon > Monodon monoceros. The sequence goes on along the minus strand of NW_021703772.1, from coordinate 83,819,105 downwards.
AGAAACCTCAGACCTCCCAAAAGGCAAGAAACCCCCCACGTACCTGGGTAGGGCAAAAGAAAAAACAGAGACAAAAGGATAGGGACAGGACCTGCACCAGTGGGAGGGAGTTGTGAAGGAGGAAATGTTTCCACACACTAGGAAGCCCCTTCGCGGGCGGAGACTGCGGGTGGAGGAGGGAGAAAGCTTTGGAGCTGCGAAGGAGAGCACAGCCACCGGGGTGCAGAGGGCAAAGTGGAGAGATTCCCGCACAGAGAATCGGTGCCGACCGGCACTCACCAGCCCGAGAGGCTTGTCTGCTCACCCGCCGGGGCGGGCGGGGCTGCGAGCTGGGGCTCGGGTTTCGCTCGGAGCGCCGGGAGAGGACTGGGGTTGGCTGTGTGAACACACCCTGCAGGGGATTAGTGCGCCACGGCTAGCCGGGAAGGAGTCCGGGGAAAAGTCTGGACCTGCCGAAGAGGCAAGAGACTTTTTCTTACCTCTTTGTTTCCTGGTGCGCGAGGACAGGGGATTGAGAGCGCTGCTTAAAGGAGCTCCAGAGACGGGCGCGAGCCGCAGCTAAAACCACGGACCCCAGAGACGGGCATGAGACGCTAAGGCTGCTGCTGCCGCCACCAAGAAGCCTGTGTGCGAACACAGGTCACTCTCCACACACACCCCCCTTCCGGGGAGCCTGTGCAGCCCGCCACTGCCAGGGTCCCGGGATCCAGGGTCAACTCCTCCCGGAGAACGCACGGCGCGCCTCAGGCTGGTGCAACGTCACGACGGCCTCTGCCGCCGCAGCCCCTCCCCCCGCACTCCGTGCCCTTCCCCCCCCTCCCCGCCTGAGTGAGCCAGAGCCCACGAATCAGCTGCTCCTTTAACCCCGTCCTGTCTGAGCTAAGAACAGACGCCCTCCAGCGACCTACACGCAGAGGCAGGGCCAAATCCAAAGCTGAGCCCCTGGGAGCTGTGAGAACAGAGAAGAGAAAGGGAAATCTCTCCCAGCAGCCTCAGAAGCAGCGGATTAAAGCTCCACAATCAACTTGCTGTACCTGCATCTGTGGAATATCTGAATAGAAAACGAATCATTCCAAACTGAGGAGGTGGCCTTTGAGAGCAAGATTTATGGTTTTTTCCCCTTTTCCTCTTTTTGTGAGTGTGTATGTGTATGCTTCTGTGTGAGATTTTGTCTGTATAGCTTTGCTTCCACCATTTGTCCTAGGGTTCTATCCGTCCATTTTTGTTTGTTTTTTAAATTTTTTTTCTTTCTTTTCTCTTAATAATTATTTTTTTATTTTAATAACTTTATTATATTTTATCTTACTTTATCTTATTTTACTTTATCTCCTTTCTTTTTTCCTTCCTTCCCTCCTTCCTTCCTTCCTCCCTCCCTCCCTCCTTTCTTCCTTTCTTTCTTTCTTTCTCTCTTCCTACTTCTACTAATTCTTTCTTTCTACTTTTTCTCCCTTTTATTCTGAGACGTGTGGATGAAAGGCTCTTGGTGCAGCAGCCAGGAGTCGATGCTGTGCCTCTGAGGAGGGAGAGCCAACTTCAGGACACTGGTCCACAAGAGACCTCCCAACTCTACATAATATCAAACAGCGAAAATCTCCTAGAGATCTCCATCTCAACACCACCACCCAGCTTCACTCAACGACCAGCAAGCTACAGTGCTGGACATCCTATGCCAAAAAACTAGCAAGACAGGAACACAACCCCATCCATTAGCACAGAGGCTGCCTAAAATCATAAGTCCACAGACACCCCAAAACACATCACCAGACGTGGACCTGCCGACCAGAAAGACAAGATCCGGCCTCGTCCACCAGAACACAGGCACTAGTCCCCTCCACCAGGAAGCCTACACAACCCACTGAACCAACCTTAGCCACTGGGGACAGACACCAAAAACAACGAGAACTACAAACCTGCAGCCTGCAAAAAGGAGACCCCAAACACAGTAAGATAAGCAAAATCAGAAGACAGAAAAACACACCACAGATGAAGGAGAAAGATAAAAACCCACCAGACCTAACAAATGAAGAGGAAATAGGCAGTCTACCTGAAAAAGAATTCAGAATAATGATAGTAAAGATGATCCAAAATCTTGGAAATAGAATAGACAAAATGCAAGAAACATTTAACAAGGACCTAGAAGAACTAAAGATGAAACAAACAACGATGAACAACACAATAAATGAAATGAAAAATACTCTAGATGGGATCAATAGCAGAATAACTGAGGCAGAAGAACGGATAAGTGACCTGGAAGATAAAATAGTGGAAATAACTACTGCAGAGCAGAATAAAGAAAAAAGAATGCAAAGAACTGAGGACAGTCTCAGAGACCTCTTAGACAACATTAAATGAACGAACATTCGAATTATAGGGATTCCAGAAGAAGAAGAGAAAAAGAAAGGAACTGAGAAATATTTGAAGAGATTATAGTTGAAAACTTCCCTAATATGGGAAACGAAATAGTTAACTGCAGGAAGCACAGAGAGTCCCATACAGGATAAATCCAAGGAGAAATATGCCAAGAGTAATTATGCCATATTAATATGCCATATTAATCAAACTGTCAAAAATTAAATACAAAGCAAACATATTAAAAGCAGCCAGGGAAAAACAACAAATAACACACAAGGGAATCCCCATAAGGTTAACAGCTGATCTTTCAGCAGAAACTCTGCAAGCCAGAAGGGAGTGGCAGGACATATTTAAAGTGATGAAGAGAAAAACCTGCAACCAAGATTACTCTACCCAGCAAGGATCTCATTCAGATTTGATGGAGAAATTAAAACCTTTACAGACAAGCAAAAGCTGAGAGAGTTCAGCACCACCTAACCAGCTTTACAACAACTGCTAAAGGAACCTCTCTAGGCAAGAGAATGAAAAGACCTACAATAACGAACCCAAAACAATTAAGAAAATGGGAATAGGAACATACGTATCGATAATTACCTTAAATGTAAATGGACTAAATGCTCCCACCAAAAGACACAGATTGGCTGAATGGATACAAAAACAAGACCCATATATTTGCTGTCGACAAGAGACCCACTTCAGAGCTAGAGACACATACAGACTGAAAGTGAGGGGATGGAAAAAGATATTTCATGCAAATGGAAACCAAAAGAAAGCTGGAGTAGCAATTCTCATATCAGACAAAATAGACTTTAAAATAAAGAGACTATTATAAGAGACAAAGAAGGACACTACATAATGATCAAGGGATCGATCCAAGAAGAAGATATAACAATTGTAAATATTTATGCACCCAACATAGGAGCACCTCAGTACATAAGGCAAATACTAACAGCCATAAAAGGGGAAATCAACAGTAACACATTCATAGTAGGGGACTTTAACACCCCACTTTCACCAATGGACAGATCATCCAAAATGAAAATAAATAAGGAGACACAAACTTTAACTGATACATTAAACAAGATGGACTTAATTGATACTTATAGGACATTCCATCCAAAAACAACAGAATACACATTTTTCTCAAGTGCTCATGGAACATTCTCCAGGATAGATCATATCTTGGGTCACAAATCAAGCCTTGGTAAATTTAAGAAAATTGAAATTGTATCAAGTATCTTTTCCGACCACAACTCTATGAGACTAGATATCAATTACAGGAAAAGATCTGTAAAAAAATACAAACACATGGAGGCTAAACAATACACTACTTAATAACGAAGTGATCACTGAATAAATCAAAGAGGAAATAAAAAAATACCTAGAAACAAATGACAATGGAGACACGACGACCCAAAACCTATGGGATGCAGCAAAAGCACTTCTAAGAGGGAAGTTTATAGCAATACAATCCTACCTTAAGAAACAGGAAACATCTCGAATAAACAACCTAACCTTGCACCTAAAGCAATTAGAGAAAGAAGAACAAGAAAACCCCAAAGTTAGCAGAAGGAAAGAAATCATAAAAATCAGATCAGAAATAAATGAAAAAGAAATGAAGGAAACAATAGCAAAGATCAATAAAACTAAAAGCTGGTTCTTTGAGAAGATAAACAAAATAGATAAACCATTAGCCAGACTCATCAAGAAAAAAAGGGAGAAGACTCAAATCAATAGAATTAGAAACGAACAAGGAGAAGTAACAACTGACACTGCAGAAATACAAAAGATCATGAGAGATTACTACAAGCAACTCTATGCCAATAAAATGGACAACCTGGAAGAAATGGACAAATGTAAATTGATACAGCCACTGTGGAGAACAGTATGGAGGTTCCTTAAAAACCTACAAATAGAACTGTCATATGACCCAGCAATCCCACTACTGGGCATATACCCTGAGAAAACCATAATTCAAAAAGAGTCATGTACCAAAATGTTCATTGCAGCTCTATTTACAATAGCCCAGAGATAGAAACAACCTAAGTGTCCATCATCGGATGAATGGATAAAGATGTGGCACATATATACAATGGAATATTACTCAGCCATAAAAAGAAACGAAATTGAGCTATTTGTAGTGAGGTGGATAGACCTAGAGTCTGTCATACAGAGTGAAGTAAGTCAGAAAGAGAAAGACAAATACCGTATGCTAACACATATATATGGAATTTAAGGGAAAAAAATATGAAGAACCTAGGGGTAAGACAGGAATAAAGACACAAACCTACTAGAGAATGGACTTGAGGATATGGGGAGGGGGAAGGGTAAGCTGTGACAAAGCGAGAGAGAGGCATGGACATATATATACTACCAAACGTAAGGTAGATAGCTAGTGGGAAGCAGCCACATAGCACAGGGAGATCAGCTCGGTGCTTTGTGACCACCTGGTGGGGTGGGAGGGAGGGAGACGCAAGAAGGAAGAGATATGGGAAGATATGTATATGTATAACTGATTCACTTTGTTATAAAGCAGCAACTAACACACCATTGTAAACCAATTATACTCCAATAAAGATGTAAAAAATAAATAAATAAATAAAAAATAAAACTGCTACAATGGAAAAAAATAATCACTACACATCAACTTATAAAATTTAAATTTCAATTATAGAAATCAGAAACAAAATTGTTTGGCTTTCTGCACTTTGTTACTTCTGTTAGGAATTTGGAAAGCCTTTCTAAATAATTAAGGTTAAAAAACTAACAGGTTATGCAGTAACGTTGGAAAACATCCACAATCATTGTGAAAGGTTTTAATACACATGCATCAGCAGCTTTATAAGAAACTGTCAGACAATTTAAGAAAATTCATTTTTATATAACAAAAATATATTCTATAATGTAGAAATTTAACTAACACAACTAATCCGTAAGTAACATATCTGTTGCAAAAATTCAAAATATGTGATATAAAACTTCCCCAACATCAGTAGCATTAGAGGCAATAAATCAGAAGTAACAATTGTCTTGTTGGAGTTTTATTGGAACATTGTGACCAGACCTACAGGGACAGCTGTAAGAACAAAGGATTCCAGCACCAAGTAGTCTGCAACAACGAGCCACACCCTCTCCCCTTGTAGCATAAAAGAAACCTGAATTCTAACTTCGGTAAGATGGGTTTTGACGACACTACTCCACCATATTCTTGGTGTGCTGGCTTTCCTAATAAAGTTGATATTCCTTGCCCCAACCTCTTATCTCTTGATTTATTGGCCTGTCAGGCAGTGAGCAGTATGAGCTTGGACTCAGTAAGAAATTTAACTAACACAACTTATCCATAAGTAACATGTCTGTTGCAAAAATTCAAAATATGTGATATAAAACTTCCAGTATGAGCTTGGACTCAGTAACACTATGGCTGGTTGGTTTGAGAGGATCTATGAGGTACAAACTTAATATCTTGTAAGTACCCTCTACATGACTGAATATTCTTAACTTTTTGATCTTTATGAGGTTTGAGTAGAAGGTTGTAGAGTCACATGCTCAGCTTCTGTTTTCTACATAACTGCAGGAGAGAATTGCACTAAGTATTCTACCACTTAATCACAAGGATCCCTCGAACTCCAGTTTTCAATAACATGTTTCTCACTTCTTTCTGAGCCCATGCTAACAGCATCTTTAATATTTAGATTTGTCCTAACAATCTGTTCATGGCAATTTAGTCTCTATTATGCTCCTCAAAATTCTTCTATTCTTTACCCACTTATCATTTCTAACACTACACATTTATTATCTCTGAATTAAAACTTCAGGCTTCCCTATTCCCTGAAACACAACAGTGTTGAAATTAGGCCAATTAATAACCCTACAGAAGCCTCTAAGTGTTCAAATGAAATGAAGTGTCACATGTCTCTCAGTTTAAATTAAAAGCTAAATATGATTAAGCTTAGTGAGGAAGGCATGTCAAAAGCCAAGACAGAGCGAAAGTTAGGCCTTTTGCACAGTTAGCCAAGTTGTGAATGCAAAGGAAAAGTTCTTAGAAAAAAATTAAAAGTGCTACTCCAGTGAACACAAGAATGATAAGAAAGCGAAACAGGCTTATTGCTGATACAGAGAAAGTTTCGTTGTCTGGAGAGAAGATCAAACCAGCCTCAACATTACCAAAGCCTAATCCAGAGCAAGGCCCTAGGTCTCCTCAATTCTATGAAGCCTAGGAGAGGTGAGGAAATAGTAGAAGAAACGTTTGAAGCTAGCAGATGTTGGTTCCTGAGGTTTAAGGAAAGAAGCCGCCTCTATAGTATAAAAGTATAAGGTGAAGCAGCAAGTGCTGATGTAGAAGCTGCAGCAAGTTATCCAAAAGATCTAGCTAAGGTAAGTAATGAAGGTGGCTACATTACAGAACAGATTTTCGGTGTAGATGAAACAGCCTTCTACTGGAAGAAGATGCCACCTAGGACTTTCATAGCTACAGAGGAGAAGTCAGTGCCTGGCTTCAAAGCTTCAAAGGACAGGCTGACTCTCTTGTTAGGGGCTAATGCAGCTGGTGACTTGCAGTTGAAGTCAGAGCTCAGTTACCATTCTGAAAATACTAAGGTCCTTAAGAATTATGCTAAATCTACTCTGCTTGCGCTCTATAAATGGAACAACAAAGCCTGGATGAAAACACATCTGTTGACAACATGATTTACTGACTATTTTAAGCCCACTTTTGAGACTTACAGCTCATTGGCACCCAAGAGTGACCAGGTACAAGAGTTCTGAAGGAGATGTTCAACAAAATTAAACTTTTTTTTTTTTTTTTTTTGCGGTACGCGGGCCTCTCACTGTTGTGGCCTCTCCCATTGCGGAGCACAGGCTCCGGACGCGCAGGCTCAGCGGCCATGGCTCACGGGCCCAGCCGCTCCACGGCATGTGGGATCTTCCCGGACCGGGGCACGAACCCGTATCCCCTGCATTGGCAGGCGGACTCTCAACCACTGCACCACCAGGGAAGCCCTAAAGTTGTTTTTATACCTGCTAACACAACATCCATTCTGCAGCCCATGCATCAAGTAGCAAATTTGACTTTCAAGTCTTATTATTTAAGAAATTAATTTTGTAAGGCCATAGATAGTGATTCCTCTGATGGATCTGGACAAAGTACATTGGAAATCTTCTGTAAAGGATTCACTATTCTAAACACCATGAGGAACATTGATGATCCATGGGAAGAGACAAAACATCAATATTAACAGGATTTATTAGAAGTAGTGGATTCCAACACTCATGAATGACTTTGAGGGGTTCAAGACTTCAGTGGAAGAAGATGTGATGGATATAGCAAGAGAACTAGGATTAGAAGTAGAGCCTGAAGATGTGACTGAACTGCTGCAATCTCATGATAAAACTTGAATGGATGAGGAGGTGCTTCTTATGGTTGAGCTTTAAAGAAAGTGGTTTCTTGAAATGGAATCTACTGGTGAAGATGCTGTGAAAATTACTGAAATGACAACAAAGGATTTAGAATATTACATAAATTTGGTTGATAAAGCAGAGGGAAGGTTTGAGAGGAGTGACGGCAATTTTGAAAGTTCTCCTGTGGGTAAAACGCTATCAAAAAGCATTGCATGCTACAGAGAAATCCTTCCTCAAAGGAAGAGTCAATAGATGTGGCAAACTTCATTGTAATAAATTCCCACAGCCAACCCAACTTTAAGCAACCACTACCCTGATCAGTCCGCAGCCATCAACATTGAGGCAAGACCTTCCACCGGCAAGAAGATTATGACTCAATGAAAGCTCAGGTGATGGTTAGCAATTTTTAGTAATAAAGCATGTTGTAGTTAAGGCATGTACGTTGTTGTTTTAAGACATAATGCTATTGCACACTTAACAGACTATAGTATAGTGTAAACATAACTTTTATATGCACTGAGAAGCCAAAAAGTTCATGTGACTCATTTGCTGTAATATTCGCTTTAATGTGGTGGTTTGGAACCAAACTGCAACATCTCTGAGGTATGCTTGTAATTAAGTCATATGAACTTTTTTAAAGAAAAAAAATTATTTCATCTAGTTATTGAAGGAAATGCACATTTTTAATAGCTACTAGTTAAAATATCCTAACAAGAAAAAATTCCAAACCTATGCAACTGCACGCAAATGAAAACAAAATGGTAGCAAACTTTGTTTGCTTTATAATTTTGGAAATAAAAATGTCAAAAATAAAGAGAATCAAGTAGCAAAGATAAAGTTTAACTTTCCAATAAACCATCCCTAGTTTTCAAAATAAAACACAAATCCACATTTCAGGATGAGTTGTTCACAAGCAATCAATTCTTAAAGTTAACTCAGGTAAATTTGGTTGTATCAGCATATATGATAAAGTCCAAGAAACTTTGAAGAGGCAACCCACTTTTGGCCAGTATATTCCAAGAGGACCTAAGCTCTAGAGTCTTTGAAGTTGGCACTTTACTAATTGCAATTGTAATTGCTGTTGATTAGCTGATGGATGTAAAATTGAACCCATTTTTCATATCTACAGAGCTCTTAGTATGGTAGTTCCTCTGTGTTGGGTACTTTTACATGAGGAAGATAAAATCCAGCTAAAAGTGGGGGAAAGGCCATTCTGTAACTGCAGAATTACATAGAGATAAGTTTATTTTTCTTTTATCCAAATCATATATATATATACACACACATTTAGTCCTCCAGTTTATTCATCTTCATTGTGTTATGCTCAATTTATGTATTCTTTTATATGATGATCAAATCTCATGTTATTGAGACAATTTGAATTCCAACTTATTCATTAAGTTTTGGATAATTTGTCTGAGGTTTGGATATTCAACTTAAATTATTTTGATGATTATCTGTCTCAGGAATTGTCAGAGAGGACTAATATTTGGCTCCTGAGTCCCTGAACAATGATTTACAGAACAATATAATTCTATGAAAACCATATTGCTGGGGAACAAAATTGGTTAGAAATATGAATCTGGGGAATCTCTGAAGAAAGATTCTGTTGCTTCTACAGTGCATATTGTTCTGTCACTGACAATAGGAAATATTCCCCTTAAAGCACATCACACAGAGTTCCAGTACTGTGACTTTTAGGCACTTACAAGACAATGAGCATTTCATAAAGTACTCCTCCTGCTACCTTCCACATCCATGACATACCAAATACAAATATCCTGTGTTGTTCATCAAGGGCCCATAAGCATCATTTCATTTTTCTTTGTATAATCACATTATTCCCTCACCCCATTTATCTGTTCGTGGTGATTACAATTTTTGCCCATCAATCCAAATTTATTTTTCCAACATACAGTATTGAGTGAGTGAATCAAGGGAATGATCCTTCAAATGAAAATGGGATTGGCTAGTCACAAGTAGGTCATTAATACATCAGAAAAGTTACTGCTCTTCAAAACAATGAGAAAATAAATCTTTAAAGAGATTTACATTAATGTAGACCTATTAATGAGCAACTGTAGTGTAATTTCTCAAAACCTGTGTGACTTTGTCACGTAATAAAATTTACATAATATTTTAAGGTCTGCATTTTTATAATTATCATAGAAATCACTTATGGTAACAAATGTCTTTCTATTGACAGCTTCTGAGATTTTGTTCTGTTTTAATAAAAATATTAACACATTTTTCAGGGAATTAAAGTAGTTATTGTAATAAATTAAGTAGGGTATCAACTATAATTGGAATACCATCAAATTTCTTTACTAAAGTATTAATCTGATCCAGAATCTTCTTTACATATTACATAGGGACATTTCTTTATGAAATAGCTAAACAAAATGTGATCTGAAAATCATAAATTTTAACAAATCATTGTTTAGGTGGAAGCATTTTTGAGAGATTAAAATTATACAGAAATATAAGGTTATAGGTAAGTCCACACAAGCAGACCTTTTGTAAAAATATTAAAGGGTATTTTATCCTTCAAGGTACAAACACAAGTTGTAATGACCTTATTTGCCATATATTTAGAATTGGTCAATTTTAGGAGATAACTAGAATTTTTACTCAATGCAGAAAGTTAAACGCACATTACTAGTAAGAGCGAAATTCAGAATGGTGTGCATAACCAGATACAAGTGAACACCACTAACAAACCATACCACTGTTTTGTGCATCTCTGCTATGGTTTTGAAAGGGATACAGTGTCTGAGATAATGTAATATCACATACAATGAATATCAAGTTTAATTTGTGGTTTTATGTATTAACCTGAGGAGGGCACATATCAGTCCATAAAATGTTTATATGTCTCATAAGTCAAAAAAACAAACAAAAACAAAACAAAAAACCCTTAAGAATATTATATAGAGATGTTTAAATTATAGAATTTTTTGACAAAAAAAGTTTATATAGTATTAATCACTCAAATAATGTAAATTATTAATGAAATTCATCTAAACCACATCTTGTTTGATTTAAAATGTGTTAAAATTAGAAAAAGAACATTTAATTATTTGTTTTACTTTTTATTAATTCTGATTGGCAAACTGGTAGACTGAGTCTGAATCAGTTAGTACATACATATGCAATCCATATGTACACACACACACACACATTTACTACATAATTTTAAAATGCATTGAACTATACAGGTAATTGGAATGCCAACAGCCATATTCCATAATTATAGGTAAGATATTGAAGTCTGAAAACTTCTGATATTGAAGTTATTGCCATGTGACTATTTTGGGGGTTTTAGGTGTTGTGATGGTTAACTTTGTGTGTCAACTTGGCTGGGAAATGGTGCTTAGCTGTTTGGTCAAACACTAGCTAGATGATGCTGTGAAGGTATTTTGTGGATGTGATTCACCTTTGTCTTTAAGTAAAGGAGATTACCTGCAATAATGTGGGTGGACCTCATCCAATCAGTGGCAGATCTGAAGAGCAAAAACTGAGGTTTCCAGACAAGGAATTCTACTTCAAGACTGTAACACAGACATCCTTTCCTGAGTTTCCAGCCTGATGTCCTCACCTATAGATTTAGGAGTGAAACCTTAAGTGAGTTTCCGGTCAGTCACTGTACACTGTGGATTTAGGACTCACCAGCCCTGCAATCACACAAGCCAATTCCTTAAAATCTCTCTTCCCCTCTTTTATTTTTTCTCTATCCATAGATTACATACTCTATATGTAATGATAGGTAACATATATATAATAGACAAGTAGATACATAGATATAGAGACATAGATAATATTATAATCTTCATCTATTGTTTCTGTTTATATTTGTCTTAAGAATCTTGATGGATGCAGTGCGTTCTGGCTTACCACTTACCATCTATATAACCCTGGGACATTTCTTTGACATCTCTGAGTATCTGCTTCTTCATCTTTAAAATGACGATATATTTATTTTTATTTATTTTTTATTATTTATTAAATAATATTTATTAAATAAATAATTTATTAAATAAATAATTTATTAAATAAATAAATAATATTTATTAAATAATATTATTAAATAATAATTATTATTATTTATTTATATTACACGAGATCTACCCTCTTAACAGATTTTTAAGTTTTATAGGCACAATGTCGTACACCAGATCTCTAGAACTTACCCGCCTTGCATAACTGAACTTTTATACCTGCTGATTAGTAAATCTCTACCTTCTCTTCCCCCTAGCCTCTGAAAACCACAATTTTATTCTTTGTCTCCATGAGTTTGACTGTTTTAGATACCTCATATAATTATTAGTCCTTCTGTAACTGGCTTATTTCATTTAGCATATCCTCCAGGTTCATCCACGTTGTCACATATGGCAAGATTTCCTCCTTTGTAAGGCTGAATAATATTTCATCATACGTAACTAATAATACTTGTAAGTTTTTAATGAGGGGTACATGACATAAAGCGTAAAAAGCATACCTTAAAAGTGACTGTCGGGGCTTCCCTGGTGGCGCAGTGGTTGAGAGTCCGCCTGCCGATGCAGGGGACATGGGTTTGTGCCCCGGTCCGGGAAGATCCTACATGCCGCGGAGCAGCTGGGCCCGTGAGCCATGGCCGCTGAGCCTGCGCGTCCGGAGCACCGCAAAAAAAAAAAAAAAAAGAGTGAGTGTCACTGTATTGGTGCTCCTGAAAAGATAGTGACTATATTTATTGCTATTTATATGATTAAGTTTGAAAAGAAAAACTAAAAAAGACAAGCCTTTGTAAAATTGTTATCTGTTCTCCTAAAACTATAGGAATTAGGTCCAGAGTTCTTCTAAAACAACTGAAGTGTTAATTTTCTGATACAGTGAGCAAAACTGGAAAGTGAGCAATTACAATGATTAAATACATTTAAACATTAAACTTGACAGACATGGAGAAAGAGAAGCAGGAATCTCACACACGTGGCCATGGCAGACCCTGGCTCTCGGAAGGCCTTAGCAAGGCTAGGAGAAAGGGTGGTTTTTTTCTCGTTTTAGAAATTTTAGGGGACAGATGTTCTTTCTAGTTCTCCCCTCTTCCCATCTCCTTTCTCTACTGCATCCCCCAGTTTTCTATTGTGTTCCCCAGCCTCAGCTGTGCCACAGACTTGTGATACGTGAGTAGAAGGCACAACCTCTTCAGAGTGGTAGAAATTATTAATGAGGGCAATGATGATTTTCAGTTTCCTGCATAGCTCCTTACTCCTCACTGGACTTAAGTCGAATTGGATTTGTAAAGTGTTTTGAGCTCCTCAGAGGCTGTTATGTAAATAGCAGGTGATACTTTAGTCCTGTATTGTTTTTGATGGATCTTTTGCCCTATAGGATCTGCCTTCTCCCAATTTCACCATCAAGAAGAGGTTCATACAGGAACAAAGACACAGACCTACTAGAGAATTGACTTGAGGATATGGGGAGGGGGAAGGGTAAGCTGTGACAAAGCGAGAGAGAGGCATGGACATATATACACTACCAAATGTAAGATAGATAGCTAGTGGGAAGCAGCTGCATAGCACAGGGAGATCAGCTCGGTGCTTTGTGACTGCCTGGAGGGGTGGGATAGGGAGGGTGGGAGGGAGGGAGACACAAGAGGAAAGGGATATGGGAACATATGTATATGTATAACTGATTCACTTTGTTATAAAGCAGAAGCTAACATACCATTGTAAAGCAATTATACTCTAATAAAGATGTAAAAAAAAAAAAAGAAGAGGTTCATGACTTCTGTTCATCTTCAGTACTTAAATTTTCACCACATTAGAAGGCTAAGAAACCTACTCACAAAATGTAAGCAAAATACAGTGATAAACATTTAAAGTAAACAAAATCAAACAAGCAAGCTGAAAAAAAAACCCAAAATCTCTTAAAGTTTTGGTTAATCATGAATCTGGGATAAACTCTCTATGAGACAAAGATCCGACCAGAACACGTTACTAGCTGTCATCTGTAGTCAAGTAGCAGTTGGATCTCATCATTGGGAAGGTCTGGGCCACCTGACGGTGGCCCAGTGGAGGGTCTTTGCCACTTAACTCTGTGGGATGACCAAGCCAATTCATCTTGAAGAGCTCCATGTTTTTCATTGATTAAAGGAAGAAATAAATGCTACAAACGCTTGTGAGGATCGAGTGGTACAATATATGTGAATGCAATTTTTTTATAGCATTTTACAATATACAAAATACTACTCCATGAAAAGTACCAAGGTGTTCCATAAAACAGTGGTTTATTTAGGGCTAATATCTTTTAAGGCACTTGAAGTGTCCAGGAGAATGTTTTATTTTTAAAAAATTAACATCCAATCTTGCTTAGGCATCTTTTATTTGGTTTCAGTCCTCTGCTACTAAATCTCAACGATATTATTATGTGCTTACATATCATAACTCCTTCTCAGTAAATGCCAGTGCCACATCAGATCTTTTTCAAAATAATTATTTTGAGCTGTGAGCTGGTCCACATTGCATGCTACTAAGGAGAACATCTGAAAGACTATTGAGTGGAAATAATTTGTCTCCTAGTTACTTTGCAGGTGTTTTAACTCAATAGTTTGATGAACAATGTAAATATTACCTATTTAAGAATTTTTTTCATGGAATAGAATCATATAATAGTGTGCTCTTAAAACTTTAAAATATGTCCCTGTCTCTCTTCATAAAAATCAGACCCCAAACAAGGGCTTCTGAAACTGTTTCTGAAAACCTGTCAAAATAATAAAAGACATGAGAGCATTAAAAATACATTGGAGTAAAAATATCTCTGAAATGAGGATGTCGTTTCTTCTCTAATCATCTATTGCCATTAAATTGGAACATTGGTTGGATTTCAAATATAATAAGAGGTCTCTTAAATTTAACTGTCATATTATGTTACCCTATGTGATTTTATGAGATGTTGTGTTAGCAAAGAATGGGAAAGCACTGAATATAATTCAGAGTAGTATAAACTAGATAACGTGACTTGACAACTAAAATTTAAAAGGGAAAGTATTCACAGCAGTTTCATTTCAGATATCCCTATCAAGTTATAAATCTAGCAGAGACGTTTAGTATGAAGGTTGGTAAGAATATATTTCCAGGAAAAATATAAATCAAATTTCAGGAAAGATTCAAATTGTGTTGAGTAGTTTTAAGATACTTCTTGGTTTCAGAAAAATAATTTCTTTATTTAAGTGTTATAATGTAAAGTATGGCAAAAAAATTCAATCTTGACAATACCATCACTAAACAATTTGAAACCAAATCCTTATTCTAACACTAAACAATTTGAAACCAAATCCTTATTCTAACACATTTCTTCCCGGAAAAGCAAGTGAGATGAGATCTCTAGCTTTGAATAATAGATATTTACATGGCAAAACCATCCCTAATTGAAGACCCTTTTTAAAGCTATGATATTATTGTATTTAAATCATCAATATTTGGGGCATGGCTTACTTTACGAAGAGAAGATTCATTCTTTGCTGAAGCATAATTGCATTATCAGATACTAAGAAGAAGCCATAAACCACAAATGGAAATTAGCCCTCCAATGGCCATTTTATACTCTTAAGATTTTATTTTAACATTTCTGTTGTCAACCACAAGAGTAGCATGCTAAGATGGGAAATCCAAATTTCAACATCACTCCAACCTGAGTAAAATTTAAATATATGAGCACTAAATTGAATAATCAATAATGGATTTTTAGTCAGATAACCATCTCTTTGGCAGTAAATTGCATGTAGGCAAATCTGTCTAAGCAACCTTCATCTTCATTAGTGTCACAGCTTTGCAGGGTCTTTTAGAAGCCGGAAGATATTTTCATGTTTTCCATAGCTCCATTGTTTTTCAGCCTCCATTAAAAATTTGCAGCAACACTACCACTTTCATTGCCTATTCAGATTTGTAAATGGAATATATTGCAAGCAATGCCATTTTACAGATTAAATTAATGTTATTATAAAGAGCTTTAAAACTCAAAGATATTTATGAGTCATGCTGAGAAAGGATCTGCACTCAGTTATAATGATTAATAATAAGTCCCCCAAGTCTTCACAGAAGAAATTGCCATGATGTGCATATTCTGAGCACAAAACAGATAACTATAATTCTAAAAGAGGAATTGAAGAAGCATTGCACCACTGATGCATCAGTTGGGGTTAGTATGGTATTGGTGGATTGAGTAGTTTTTGTTCTCAAAGTAGGTTGACCTGTGTATAGGCAAAGTTGAAAGTATTGCAAACAAAGTGTATGAGTATTTGAACATATATGTTTGTGGTGAACCATTATAATAATATTCCCAATCAATTTCACCTCTTCGAAGTAGGATATTGCTGGTTGCTGTTCCTGTCACCAACAGACGAAGTCTATTTGTCTATTCTCCTGTATATGGGCTAGCCATGTAACCCGCATTGGCAAACAGAATGTGACTCTTCTAGTCTTCTACTGAATGCACAAGTATGCAGGAGCCCAGCTGAGGTGAGCTGAAGAATCACCTAGCCAACCTACACAATCCTGAGAAATAAATCGCTGAAGCCACTAAATCTTGGAGGGATATGTTTTACAGGAATAAATAAATTAAACAATATCATAACTAAATCACTTAAGCTTAACACTGGAATATTGCTACTAGTTTAACCTTGAGAATGACAATATATTTGTTATTTCTTAAATATGCTAAGTGTAGAAAATATTTATGAATATTTCATATAAAATAATATCCTAATATAATATTCTTGTATTGAATATATACTTTGTTGTTATATTAGGAGTTTCGTAGATGAAGGTGAAGTTCGCATCCCTGTTGCATTAAATCAATTCTCTTCCACACACTGAGAGGATACAACTGCCTTTAACCAATAGGAGCAAGCAGTGCATGTTGGCAAGAAAAAATAACCAGGTTACCAGGTTTGAGGTAAGGGAGCATATTTTAAAGATATTCTAATAGTTGAAATGACTAATGATAATGTGGCAAAGAAAGGGAAAATGGGGCATTGGCAGCCTGCTACACATGAGGTGGAGGAAGGTGAAGTAGTCTAAACCACTGTAATGGTAACAGCAAGATAAGCGCAGGTGTTTCAAATTGCACAGACTGGAATTTTTCTTATTGGCTTCTAAATAAATGTGTGGTGTCCCTTTGCTCCTATTTGAATATAAAAGTTTGAGAGAAGGAGCAAACAAATAAGAAAAAACGTTAACAAAAGATAGAAAACTTGGGACTTCCCTGGCGGTTCAGTGGTTAAGACTCTGCGCTTCCACTGCAGGGGGCACAGGTTTGATTCCTGTTCGGGGAACTAAAGATCCCACATGGCGCGACCAAAAAAATAAAAGAGAAAACTAGATAATGTACGAATCTTCCTAAGCGGCTACAAGGATAAGAGGAGGACTTGTTAGATTTATTGGAAGGAGCTACCCAAATGAGGATGAGTTGTGGTGACTTTGTTTTGTTTTGTTTTCTGAATGAGCCCAAAAGACAATCAGTAGTAAATAACTTTCTTGGGAGCAAGTGGAAGTTTATACCTAAAATCTAGAGTTAACTGGTTTTGTGTTTGGAGATTTAGTAGAAAGAAAAATGCTGAGTCATTCTGGAAAAGTAAACTTTACATGAGTCAACTTTGTTTATATATTTTTTATACATTTATTTATTTATTTTATCCATCTCTGGCTGTGTTGGGTCTTCGCTGCTGCGCACAGGCTCTCTCTAGTTGCGGTGAGCAGGGGCCACTACTCGTTGCAGTGTGAGGGCTTCTCACTGCGGGGGCCTCTACTGTTGTGGAGCACCAGCTGTAGGCGCCCGGGCTTCAGTAGTTGTGGCACACGGGCTCATTAGTTGTGGTGCATGGGCCTAGCTGCTCTGCAGCATGTGGGATCCTCCCAGACCAGGGCTCGAACCCATGTCCCCTGCATTGGCAGGCGGACTCATAACCACCGTGCCCCCAGGGAAGTCCCTTAAAAATAAATATTTGCCTGAGGATGCATTGCAATTATATTATCATTTCTAGTAAATTGATCATTCGGGTTTGGAGTCAGGGTTTGGGAATGTAAAATAAAAACCCCAAATCATTATCTTACTATAATAAATTTTTTTAAATAAAAAGATTGGTGATAACCTAGTGTTCTCAGTCAAGTTCCTGTTCTCAACCTAGAGAAGCTCAAGTTTTTAAATTGTGGAGGGAACTAAAGGGGTAGATGGTGAGTGAGGGCAGGAAAACAAAAGGCAGCCAGACCTCAGGAACAGATGGGAGGGGAGGTCAGCCTGCAGTTCTCCCACCCAGATCTCTCCTGTTTAGACCTAGAAATGTAGGCAATTAGCTGGAAGAATCATGGAATTGCTGACACTATTCTATAAACTCCAATAAGCCATAGAACCAAATCTATATTAATATTCAAATTGAAGCTGACAAGCACCACCAGGTGGCACCACACTGCAGTTGGGACTTGAGTGGATTTGATCCTCATCCACACTCAAAGGTGTTCTCATGTATTGCTCAGGATCATCGTAATAATTACATCAAGCTCTCTGTAACACCCATTTTAGATAAATGGATTTTCAGATTCCTCTTGGAGTTTTACTGTGCACACCAAAAAGAACAAAGCCTAGACTTCCATGAGTTTTACTATCTGCCTAGTCCATGTGATTTAGAGACAAAGGGATTTTAGCTAATTTAGAAAACCTACATAGGTTAGCACCATACTCTGAAAATCATCTGAAGACTTACCCATCCAGTGAGAATGTTTACTTGGGCCAATAACCTTCCAACAGAGGAAAAGTTAAAAAAAAAATCCCCCCGTTAAAAGATATATATCAAAGAAATAAGTTGGTCAAAATATAGGAGAAAATGAGAACCTAGAGGACATTTGCTGACCTTTAAGAAACAGCAAGGAGGAATTTTTTTTGTGTGTGTGGAAAACTAACTTCCTTACAAACCAACATCTCACAGATAACAATTGTAATATCTGGGCAAAATATGGGGATCTGAAAAGTAAAGACAAGCAGGCCAGTTTTGAAGAGGACCCATCCAATATCTAAAGGAAGTTATTGGCCAGGTAAGTTTCCTGTTTTGCGGGCTTTACACCGAAGGCAGTGACATAACATAGGAAACTCCAATAGAGTGCCTTTCATTGTTCTGGCTGGAAAAAGAGAGAGCTGTGCCAGTCAGGATGGGATCTCAGAAAGGAGAGAGTGAGATCCAAAAAGAGAAAGGACTCAAAACTTCTATGTTTAAATACTGCCCAAGTTGCTGGCTCACCTCTGAAACATGCATTTGCGGGGTAGGATGAAAACAGTACAAACTAGGATTTGATATACAGCAAGGAAAATGAAGTCTTGAGATGCTGTCCACTCAGGCAAAGCAAAGGTTTCCATTTGAGTCTAACCAGGTTAATTTTCTTCTAAAGCAAAAACATCAACCCTCTTCAGAGGACTAGAACAGTATCCACAGACTCCATAACTTTATGCAATTAAACTTGAAAATTTAGACAAATGTACAGATCCTAGGAAAATATTACTTACCAGATGTCAAGAATGATTTTGAATCTATAGTAATTATAATATTGACACAGGGATAGAAAAATAGAGCAATGAAAGAGAAGAGAGCCCAGAAACACATCCTTGTATCCACTGATACTCAACTTACAACAAAGGTCTAACTATAGAGAGGGAGGGAAACATATGGAAAAAAGTGAAATTAAACACCTACTTTGCACAAAAATCATCTTGAGATGGGTCTAAGCCTAAATGCGAAATGTAAAATTATTAATTTTTTGAAGATAATGTAGAAAAATATCCCTTACCTTGGGTAGAAAAATTTTCTTTTAACCTAGAATAGAAAACACTAAGCAATAAAGAAAAAAGTAATAAATTCAACCATATTAAAATTAACTTTTGTTTCTCAAAAGATACCATAAGATAATATAGAAATGCCAATTAAAACCACAATGTACAGGGCTTCCCCGGTGGCACAGTGGTTGAGAGTCCGCCTGCAGGTGTAGGGGACGCAGGTTTGTGCCCCGGTCCGGGAAGATCCCACATGCCGCGGAGCGGCTGGGCCCATGAGCCATGGCCGCTGAGCCTGCGCGTCCGGAGCCTGTGCTCCGCAACGGGAGAGGCCACAACAGTGAGAGGCCCGCGTACCGCAAAAAAAAAAAGAAAAACCCACAATGTACAGCCACCAGATTGGCAAACATTTTAAAATTTCACATTATCAAATATTTTTTGATGGTATGAAGCAATTGCAGTATCCATACACTTCTGCCAGACATAAAAGTTCATCCAACTGCTTTTGAAAATATTATATTATATCCAGTATATTTGAGGAAATTGTGATTCTATTTTTGATTATACACTAGGTACCTGGAAATTTTTATTTTTATTTTTAACAGCCCCAAACTCGAAAAAACATAATTTTCAATCAACAGTGGAATGGAAAAATAAAATATGGCATGTTAATCACTGGAATACTATATAGCAGTTATACTTGGCACTGGTACAAGATATGCTTGACATTGGTCTATAAAGAGATAAGAAGCTTGAACCAGAATAAAATAATCAACTACTTCTCAAAGCATGCTAGATTTTGCTTGTTTTAGCAAGACTTTCTCAATGAATATACAGTACATTGATTCACATCCTTGTGTTTTCATTTACATTCATTGTGGACTGATCACTTGAGAACAAACTCCTTTGAGTGGCATTAATATACAGCAAGGAAAATGGGCAAACTAGATCTGCATACTATAACATAACCATAAAAACATGTCTAACAAAGAAACAAAACATAGAAATTCACACAATATATTTCCATTACTTTAAGGTCTAAATGAGAAAAAACTAATCTATATTAACAAGTGTATTAAAGCAAGAAAGAAAGAAGATGAAAAAATGATTACCGTAAAATGTTGTTTCTTTATAAGGGTGTATTGTGTGTGTGAACATAAAAGGACTAGTGGGGGAATCTCAGAGGTGCTGTAAACGTTCTATCCTTTGATTTGGTTGATGATTATATGGATGTATATTTCATAATTATTTTTAATACTTATGAAAAAAGCATGCTTGGGAGTTCCCTGGTGGTCAGTGGTTAGGATTCGGGGCTTTCACTGCCATGGCCCGGTTCAATCGCCTGGATCGTGAACTGAAATCCCTCAAGACCCATGGCACAGCCAAAAATAAAAAGAAAGAAAAGCATACTTTATGCAGTTTTATATGTGTGTACTATATCTCATATTAGACAAAATAAGAACAAGGAAATTTGTGTGTAATGTCTAAACAAACAAACAAAAACTGTTTCGGGCAAAAGCAAAAGGTTAGAAAAGGGATAGTTTAAATAAAAAGAAAGGGGTTTGTCCTTTGTCCAAAGAAAATCACACGTATCTGATTTGAACAGAGCAATAATTTAAAAAAATGTAGACAGTCACATTAGGCCAGTTGAAGAATCCAGAATGAAAGGGAATTTGAGATTGTTGCACATTGCCTTAGAGCTGCTGAAAATAATGAGGTGGCTCTGAGATAAAGGCAAGACAAAAGGAGGAAGATACATAAAGGCATGAAAACATTTCCATATGGCTATATTAGCCAGTCTTTGGAGGTCATGGGGAAAAAAGTCTTAGCGAGGTAACTACAAGTGATCTAAGAAGAAGGAAGGGAGGGAGGGAGGGAGGGAAAAAGTAAAGGAAGCAATAAAACAATAATATAGTCACCCCCCCCAAAAAAAAACCCCCACAAAAAACCTTCAAGAAAGGGGAGAAAATACAAAACAGAAAAGTTGCCTATAGAGAAATAAAATCTGGAAACCACAGAGAAGAAAAAGAACATGATGAGGATAGAATGTATTGAGCAGAATAAAGTGAGGACAAATGGGTGGACCATTATCTATAAAATCCTAGTGCCCAAAAGAATAGACCTCAGTGACTGAAGATCGGCATCAGCTCTGGGTGAGACTGGGGCTTCCCAGTAGTGGCTCCTAGTGGTCTGGTGTCTTGTTGACTGAAAAGAGAAGTGCCTGTCCCCATGCTTGTACCATGTAATAGTGAGATGGGGACAGAATGATTATGATACACACCTGTTCAAAAAGTGAGGGAATGGGAAGCATGTAGTAGTTAGTGATCTAAAGCAATTTTGAAAGTCAGTCAAGCATCTGGTGATAAGCCTGTGGCTACCCTTGACTAGCAGAAAGAAGAGTGGCATAAGGTGTGGGCAGAGAGAGGACAAGCTGAAACCTCCTCGCACTTCTACATCTGTCTGAAATTCCTTCTAACAATGCCTCTCAGAGATCAATGGTCCCTGAGGGGTGCCAGGCCACAGTTTGTTACCAGTCTACAAGGACATAAGTATAAAAGTTAGAATAAATATTTAGAAATTTTATAGTGACTTGATCACCCAAGGGTGTGACCAGTGGAGTGTGGGTGTTCTCAAAGTTGTGTGGTGCATTATATATGCAAGCAGAGTGGAAACATTACACAACATATGACATTGTAAGTTTAGGGTGCTATATAACTATAATAGAGCCAATTTACTGTAACTTTTCATTTATAGAAGTATTTAAAATTTTCATCAAGGTTCTTTAAAGAATTTATAGTTTAATATTATTAGTTACATTAGGGAAGTAAACATTGCCTTCTTCATTAATTTTTACCCTAATTTGCATATGGTAAAGCAAGCTTCAACTTTGTGAATGCAGCAGTGGGAATAAACCAAATCATAACAATAGAAATGGAGATCAAATGAGTTCATACCAGTTTTACTTAAAAGTATGACTCTCATGTATTGACTATAATTGATGGTAAATTGCTGAACCAACATTGTATTATTTGTGGAAATGTAATAGCTAATGAGGTAATTAAGCTTTCAAAAGTTAAATGGCATTAACATAAAATGCAAAAAGTATTAAGTTAAAAACCAAAGAACTATTATTAAATTAAAAAGTCAACAAAAGCAAATGTTGAATATTTTACACTAAACATGAGTGCATTGCTGGCTTCTTATAAAGTAGCACTTTGGGTTGATAAAACTAAGGAAAACATAAACAATGCCAAAGACCTTAATGAAATACTGCAGCAAATGTGTTCGCTTGGAAATGTTCAGTGACTGCTGCAAAAAAAGGTAATTCAAGTACTACGTTTCGATGACACACCATATTTGAACATATTTAGATACTGAGGAGTTAGAAGAATAAATAGTGCTAGCAAAGTATTTTTCATTGCAGCTTAATTGTTGCACAAATTTTGTTAAAAGGGCATTTCTTTCAGTATATGGAAAATTTAAGTTTGTTGATTTTACAGTGGAAAATTTCTCTCTTTTTTGCTTAATTTTTAACAAACACAGCTACCACTGCACTATATGAAACTATGACTTCTTGCATTGCTGACAAATGTGGTTTGGAAGTTAAATTTTGGGTGCAAGTATATTCTAATGGTGCAGCTGCAATGGCAGGAAAACATCCTGGAGTAGTTCTCCTGATTAAGGAGCTTGTACCAGAATGTAAAGCAGCACAATGTTTCCTCCATCAAAAATATTACGTTAAAAAAAAAAGTCATTTTAACTAAAAAGTGTGTTTAGTGATGTAGTAAAATCATAAGTTATGGAATGGCTAATGGGTTAAATTTGATATTATTCTTCTTTAAGTGATTAAACAGAAAATGATTATAAATAGCTATCAGTGCAAGCTGAGCTACTAAGTTAATTGAAGTTAAAGGGTCTATCAAGAACATGTGCACTAAGATCTCATAACGTTTTTGGCAGGTAAGAAACCAGTTTGATTGCAACTGTGAACCAGATGTGAACAAAGCAGCCCTATCTGTTTATTTGTCTGATATATTTGTCATTTTTAATAACCCTATTGCTTATGCAAAAACGAAATGCAACATTTTTTCAATGGTAGAAAAAGTAAAAGAACAAAAGCGAAAGTGAGAAGTTGGAGGCTTTCAACAAACTGTAATGACATGTTCCAAAATTTAACTGATTTTAAAGAGGTAAATGGTGACACTGTTATTATATATATATCTGCCAAATTTATCATGGAACACCATATAAATTTTGTAGGCTATCTTAATTTTTTTTAATCCGGGGAAGATCTGTTCATAGGAGATTCATGGATCCAGAATCCACTTATTTCATTAAACAATAATATAAACTAAACCATAACTCTACAACATTAGAATTGCTACTAATGTTGGATTGAAAACACTTTTTGAGCACACAACATAACTTGCTTCCTTTTTAATAAACATGAAAAATAAATATCCTTAGTTTGCTGAAATTGCTTTAAAATTTCTTCCCAGAACAGAGCTTCTGGGAAGGGAAGCTTAGTAAGACTATGGTTATGCCCTGTGAGTAGCACTGCCATTAATCCGACCTGTTTTAGAGAAACTAAATGAGAAGTGAACTCATTTGTCTCATTAAAAACTTTCAATATTGGTGGAGCAGTGTTCATTTAGTGTACCTATTAGCATCTAATATGGGATCACTATTTTATTCCTGAGAGTTTTCTTTTGTTACGAGGGGAGACTACATGTTGTGAAATTGTAATCCCCAATTTCATTCCCAAATGGACACTTCATAAACAGTGTGTATGGTTTTGTAATTTCTTTCCTATGCTATGTATGTTCTGATTATATTTATTAAATTTAATGTTATTGCTATTGAACCAAAAAAAACTTTTTAGAAGGATTTAAATAAAATGTTTTTAAAAATTCTATTCTAAACAGCTGGAATGACTAGAAGAATTTGGAAATTTATTAAAGTGAAATAGTGGAATCGAAATAAATTTAAAAAGTGGAAGATGCCAGCATGAAAAATAAATGGATAAAATAAAGTTTAAACAAGATTAAGGACACTGTGCAATGATGACTTCAAGTGTAAGAAAGAAGATTGAGGAAGAATGGCCTTCAAGTCAGAGACTGGAAAGTGATTCTGAAAGAGAATTTCAAGTCATTATTTCCTACTGGAGAAGCAGTGAGTCATCTGATTGGTCCACTTGAGGTAAGAAACTGGGTACATGGAGATAAAGCTCTGTGCTTCCTTTCTCACTTTGCATCTCAGATGTGTACTCTTGTTCATTCCTTGCCATCCCATAAACTGAAGACAAAGATTTGGTCCTCATGGACTAAGGTCTCAGCTTTACAGCATAGCCTATGACTGACTGTATGATTCATAAGGTACAAACTTCCACTTTGGTCAGGACAAAGGCTGATGTTCTGGTCTCCATCTGCTTGGCCCCTTTGTCCATCTAATTTTGGACAGAAATCCGGCAAGTGGCATTTGTCACTGTCAAGTCCAAATGCTTACTAAGACAACTTTGCAAGTCAAAAGCTGAAAATCTGAGAGGGGAATTCCTCTTTCATCAAAATAGTTTTCTCTCTCTCTTTGTCACTTTGTCTTATGTATCTTTACATCTATTATTTATCTATCTATCTATATCTATCTATCTATCATCTATCTATCTATCTACCTATCTCTATCATCTATCTATTTACCTGTATCTATCTAATAGTATAGTCCTAAGACTGGTATCCATGCACTGAGTTATGTCATAAATACTTTTGATAACACTCTCATCCATATTTCACTATCAGAAGCAACATTATGTTTTGCAATTTAAACTGTTGTAAAAGAAAATATTCTTGTTATTCTGATTTCCTAAATATTTTTTTGTGTCACATGGAAAATTCTTCTGTACTTAACAGTTACCGCAGGGATGGTCATAAAAGGGGGAAATAATGCCATCTTTCCAGCTACTTCAGCGCACTTTTAAATACAAACTTTTCACACTCTGCTCCCTTCACAGGAGTTCTTGTCAACATGCATTATACGTGAATAACACAAAGACTTAAAGACGTTCCCTCTGGTTAAATAAAACCTAACAGCTTTCCAGAGCATACAGGATTAATCACACATAATAATTATACAAAGTGATAATACACTTATTATAAAAGCATATACACACCATTAAGCAAACATTGGCATACACTTCTAGGAAAGGAGGGAAATAAACATTAATTGGTGATGATAAGGGGAAGAAAAAGACACCCAGAAATACAAATTCTCATTTTCACTTCTGCAATATTTTGGGTCTAGAGATTTTAAAGTTTGGGTTCTTCTGTGTCTGTGCTGGCTCCTCTCGTCAGTGAATCATCTGCAGGGAAGCATGTGGCCTTAACAGTCCACAGTTAGCCTGGCACATAGAGCAGATAACTAAGCATCTTGTCTTTCATTTTCAATTTTCTGCTTTTAAACACTTCTTGATGCCAAAAAAGTCCAGTGAGACTGAAAGCCAAAGGAGGAATTTTTTTTTTTTTTTTTTTTTGCTGTACGCGGGCCTCTCACTGTTGTGGCCTCTCCCGTTGCGGAGCACAGGCTCCGGACGCGCAGCCTCAGCGGCCATGGCTCACGGGCCCAGCCGCTCCGCTGCATGTGGGA